>NC_089204.1:1120000-1175000 GCF_963930695.1 Labrus bergylta
TATCACTTGCACAGGCTTATAATGTAGGCCTCTTTCATCGGGAGTAGTGGGCGTAAGTGTTGTGTTCTGGTGGGCAGAGACAGTTAATGTCCCAGATCTACAGTATGAATAAAGTCATATTGTGAAGTGTGTGGGCTGATATGCTTGGCAGGCAACCCTGACAAGTAGATTAGCTCTTACTGGGCCACCTCTGAATGGCATGCACACGACTCAAGCGTTTCCAGTCACAACGCTACATATCAAACATCTAACGCCCAGCAACACAGATGAAGGCACATCAAAACATGGGGGGAAAACCTGCCGTATGTCATGTAGCTTCTACACAGCTGCAATGGTTAATGGGAGTCAAAAATTGGCATGTCTAAAAAGTGGGATAATGATTATAAATGTGACAGGCTGAAAAGTAATTACAATTGTCTCACTGTGTTTTCCAATAATGCCTCTAACATTTCTATAAAACTCATTTAAATCTTCCACAAGTCCAAAATTCAGTCTTGCTCTAAAGCCATTTGGCACATTTTCTTCAGTTTACATTTAGAGAGGATTAGCTGAAGAGCTGAAAATAATCATGCCAGATGTCTGCTACAGCGAGAAAACTGCCTCCCCGGTGGGCATTTGATTTTATTGAGTTTTTATCAGTCTTAAGTGAATACACTCTGGGATCCTCATAAAGCACGGCCTCATGTTGTGAAGTCATGTACACAAACTGAATATCATGTCACATTTTACAATAACAGTAAAAACAAACAAACGCGCCCTTTGCTCATGTGAATGTATGAGGAGGAGTTCAAACAGTCAGCAACAGTCTGTTTATAGCCAAGTTAAACAGACAACACATAGCTTAACTGGGCAGACTGGAACAAACAGAATTATAAATAGGCTCAATTCCATGACATGTTTAAATGCTGAACCACATCTGTGCACTTTATAAAAGCCATGGTAAATGTCACTGTCTTTAAAAAGTGTCTGAAATTCCACTGTCAGTCATATTGACTCTCAAGTTACTGAAATGATGAGCAAATAGTATGGAGGGTTATAAAATCTGTAGACCAGACAGGAAATAATCCAACATCAAGAAAATATATCGATATAAAGAAGTAATAGCAGGCGTCATTTCTCATCATTTCTTCCACGGTCCTGCTTTCAGACTGGAGCCTTGTTTGTTGGATTTGTTTTTTAGCTTTAATGAGTTCCACTGGAATGCAGTGTCTCCCACATGTCTTGTGAGGGCGGGGCCATCTTATTGCTGCCACATGTTGGGCTGCTAGTGACTCTTCCAGGCTTGTGTGGTCAGCCAGTTCAAAGAGCCCAGGCTCATTTGTTATACAACCTAATGTAACAACGAGCCGATGCTTGAGCGTGTCTGAAGAGGCAACAAAAGAATTCCACCATTCTTTCTTTGTCCTAAGTGGCTCTGCCCAGAGTCACAAACATGCTAATGTTTGCTGGACAATATGGGCTATTGTTCTTTGACATAGTGTAGAAATGTTGTATTTGAGTGGATCAGTGTTTGAACTCTGACAGTAATGTTTGTTGGATGATTAGGGTGAACGGTAGTAGTTGATCACTGTCATTGCCAGAGTGGTGCTCCGTGCCACATATGGCAACAATCTGACAAGGTAATCCAGTTGAAGTTATGACTGACTAGATGTTGGCTTCTTGGATCAGACAGACTCTATTAATTTTTCTTTTTGCCATTTTCATGCAAAAGTAAGCGACCGACCCCCTGCTAGTGGCCGAACTAGAGCATAATCTTTTACCTCACAAATCCACCATTTCAATCTTCATTTTCAATATTCTAAAATCTAAAATAAACACTTTTCACTTGTTAAGAAAAGAGAGGCACAATGGAGGAAAGCAAAGCTACATGTTCATTTGTTAAAGTGGGCCGAGTAAAAAGGGTCTTGACCACTCTTTACCAAACACTTAATTCTAATAACCTGTTTTTCCTTTCTCACACATCAGTTCCCCCGGGATGTTTTCAGCTTCACTAGATTGGAGAGTCTTCTGGGAGCAGGTCAACTGCATGTGCTGGCTGGTAGGCCATTTGCAATAATCTCCTTTTTACCGTTTAGAGGCTAATTATGTAACATTACACCTGCCTCCCTGAGCCTTGGCTCTGGCATTGTGGGGCATAAGTTACTTCCCCCCCCACTACTCATAGGGGTGGTTAGAGTTTCTTAATGAGATTAGCCCAAAGCTGAAATCTGTTTTGTGTCCCTTGCTATATGGCGAGATACTGGATCAGCGGAATCAAAGCAAAGAGGGGGAATCATTGGAAGATGCAGGCAGCCGACCTCGTTTCTGTCTCCCCACCAACCCCCCTGCGTGTGACTTGGATGGGATTCATCGCTATCACACATGACATTGTGTGCAAGCTTTGCATAGGGAATATCTTTGTCTCACTGTGATGTTTGCTTGCTTCAGTGTTTCCGTGCTTTTTCTTTATCTTGCTGTCCAGTTTATATTTGCCTTTGGATCTAACATCTCAATAGTCATTTTCAGACTTTGAAGACAGATGGGATAAATATTGTTTAAAAAAATAAGAGTTTTTCCACTCGTCTTGAATATATACTTGTTTAGCTGTGGTTGCTCTACTACTGCCTTTTTGCCCTTATTAACTCCAAATATCTTGCATTTTACCACAACTTCTGAGGCTGAGCTTAAGTTAATGTGCGAGACAGATCTATATAAAGACAGAACTACAACACCCACGACAGCCCATCTACAACTGGAGCCTTTCATCCTCTAATTTATTGGGACCCTAATGTCCTCGTCACTCTCAACTCAGACACAAGATGAAAAAAACAACAATGGAGACCAGACAGAATAACACACATGCACATATTCACACAAGCACCTACACTCGTGCACATGCTCAGTATTGTATGCAAGCACACAAACAACTTTAGCTGAGAAATCCTGGACTGAAAGCAAATTCTCACTGACCACTGCAAGAGATAACATGAAAATATTTTGCCCACTTGCTCAGAATATGATGTTGATTAAGAGAGTAAAGGTTAAGGTTAGGGAAGGGGCAAGGATTAGTAGTACGGAGCGCGTCTAGGGTTACCATAACAGCCCGGCTGCTGGGACTAGTAATAACAACAGCAGTAATAATAATCACAGACTAATTGATTGAACTCTGTGGCTTCCTTGCAAGAGTCATATTTGTAAAGCTTAATGCTTCCACTATAGCAGTTAAAATTATGCATCAGTTACCAGAATTGCTTTCAAGTGGACCTCGTTTGTTTATTCTAAAAGCACTTTCTAAATTATAAAATCAATCAAAGGAAGAACATTTTTTAAATCCTAACTTCTGAATGTTCTCCTCATTGACTTTATTTTTTACTCATCTGTAGTTTTGATACTGAGCATTCTGGCTGTACTGTATGAGATTCTATCATTGCATTGTAGTTTGTTGAATTTACAAAGAAGCCTAGAAGCCCTGAAGCTATATACTGCTACAGAGAGCTATTTGCTCTGCGTCAGCGGAGTATCCTGTCATGGAGAGAAAATCCCGTTTGAAGTATGGCCCCCGTCTTTCACACTTGACGGTAATGCTCCTGGCTTTATCATGTCCTCCGTGCAAAGCCCATGTCTTCTCTTTTGTCCGGCTCCCTCTCCCCCACTCCTGCGCACCCCCTGGCTTTCCTCTTTTGTGTCACTCTCTGTCACATTGCTACCCGATCACTGTGAGGAGAATCAGTCCAAACCTTCTTCCCCTGAGGCATGCCGGGAAATGTAGTAAATTGTTGGTGATTGTTGGTTCCCTTTTGGGACTTTGTGGAATTCGGCACCTCTAAACTGATCAGTGGTTAAATGCCGTTTACAATTCACATAAAAAATGATCTCTGTAGTACCTTAAGTCTGGATTATACGCAAAAGTAAAAGCCTCCAGACTACAATCTGCTGTCAACACATTATATTGAATAAAATGTGTCTTTTGATTTTATTTGCAAGGCTTTATAGTTGAATAAATTCTAAGGTAAATACTTAGCATTTTAAATTAGATACATTATTAGTATTCATTCTGCTCTAGCTGTTACCAAATCCACAGCTTAAATGCAAATGCACTGCAGTCTTTTCCATCCATGGCTTTGTTGGCCTCTCAGAAACCTTAAGCCGGTGTCTTAAATAGGGGCCTCTCATGGCATATGCATGTGCAGTATCTTATCTGGTGAATATCACAATCATTCTCTGGGACATCAAATATTTAAACAGGCCATACAAACAAGAGACAGGAGGGAGGGAAACAAACCTTTTGTGAGCCATGTGTGAAAACAATAAATGTGCTACCAGCATTGAATATTTTTCATATTCAATGAGTCTGTATGATCCTTATGATCCCAACATAAAGGGGTCTGTGAACCCTCTCTCTTAAACTGTAGCAGGCATATATTACCAGGCTTAGAGCTTGGCAAGCTCCGTATCCCAAAATAGATTTCAACAATACTCTATGAGGATGCATTAAATAAATCTCTGCTCAGCTAATCCGTGGAACAGTTCACATTTTCGAGAGAGACACTCTGGTAGGACAAAAGCGCTGCTCTGCTCGCCGCGCCTTCATCTAGGGACAGACATACATAAAGAGAGATATTTAGAGAGAGGGGAAGGGATGGGGGGAAGAAATCCCCACTAATGTGACAGAGAATTCTCCAAAAAATATCATTGTGTGTTCCTGCTCTGCAAAGCAGATTTTGTATCACTCTATATATTTTTTTCCACGCAAGTGCAATAACTTAATCTTTAAGGCAAAACGTGGACATGAGGGCCATTTCGAAACATGTTGTAGATAAATGTTAATCACATTAGCATTTCCCAGACTTCCGTAAATCTCCATAAATAGCATGCCGAGGTTGATCCCTTTTTTTTGCCCATTGAAGCAAAATTACAGTTGATGAATTGCTTTTGCCATGCATGTAGGCTAATGAAAGCTTTGCTCCTGGGCTTTCCTTAACAAAAGCTCATAATTTTTCCACTTTCCACTAAAATAAGAACCTGTTCCACTAATTAATTAATAATTTTACCCTCCCCTATTCAGAAGTGTGTGCATAGTTTCAAATTAATTTTTTAGGTGAGGCTTGGATATTAATATGGAAGCAACAATCCCTTTGTGTTACAGGAACAGGGAGGTAATGTTAGCCTGCAGGTCTATAAAGAATTTGTGCTTCTTAACACAACACATGACTCTGCTCTAAGGCTGAAACATGTCATGACAGGTGGCTATTTCATTCCCTCGAAGTCATCAATTACATATTTGTTCAATGAGCTGCAATGAGGCTGACAATGCAGCTTTTTAAATAACTGACCCGTTCATGTTTCCTTAACATAAGAAATATTGCAAAACTGAAATCTGTCATCTGACAGGCTGAGTTACAGATGCTTATTCATGCTCTTGTATCTTCCTTGTTTGACTACTGTCATTTCCTTTCTACTTGCCTTAGTAAGTCCTCCCTTCACCGTCTTGATTCAAAACACTGCTGAAGACTTTTGACTAGGTCTAGCAGGACAACTCACACTCCTATCTTATTTTCCCTTCACTGGCATCCAACTATTTTCAGAATTTACTTTAAGATCCTTGTTTTTGTTAATAAATCCCTGGTCCGGCACCTGGCTATATCTCTGACCTGCTCCACCTCTGCTTCCCCAGAAGATCCCTCAGGTCTTCTGACAAAGGTCTTCTTGTTGTCCATCGGCTCCATCTAAAACTACAGGTGATCGTGCCTTTGATTGTGTCACCCTGACCATAGACACTTTTAAGACCCTTTTAGGGATGATTCAGCACCTCTAAATTTCATTTCAGCACCCCTAAAATAATAACGTGGGCATGAGCCCCACCAGATTTTTGAAATTTGACAGAAATTTAGCAAATATGTTAATTTCATATTTTAGCTATCATTTTGAATAATATAGCAAAAATCAATAATATTTCCAGTCAAACATAATCCTTTGCTTATGCCATACAGCATTCCTTTACCCTGAGGGAAGCTGCGGGAAACAGTGAGTTGCTGTAGTTTTAAGTAGAACATCAACCCATTAAAATGCGTCAACATGTTATATAATAAGTTACTCATTCTTTAGCACCAGCCAAAGTTATTAGCCTCAATCAGGGCTAACATTCGTTATTCGTTATGTGTGATACCGAAGCATCATATTTAATATTGAGGAGAGCTAGAGCTGCATGAATGAAGGACATGAGGTTACTTCAAAGAAGGGAAAAGGTTTCTCTTCCTTAAATGGTAGTAAACCCCAAGGTAAATGAATCTAAATGTAACTTATTTTTAATGAGAAGTTGTAGGCTATACTCAACAGAAACGTGATTCATTTGGAGAGATAATGTACTTTAGTAAAAGTGGTAATTATACAGTGTTGAGATGCATTGTTACATGTAAAAGTTGATATAATGGTACAGTCATATTGGTATTAAAATATGGCTCAACAATAAATTTGATTTGATTAAAAAATAACATTATAATGATAGTTTTAAGATCATAATAATAATAACAATACCTGTACAAATGTAATACTCAGCATATTCTATCTTTCATACTTTCACATGTAAGAAAATATTTCTTGCTCATGATTGGTTTTGACCATTTTGAATAATTTTTCCAATTGTACTTTTTCTGTGTTTGTAGTCATTATATTTTGTCAGTGTAATTATAATTATTATTATCATTTAATTTTTTGTTAAGCACTTTGTGAGCTTTTTCCGTGAAAGGTGCTATTCTTAATAAACTTTACTAACAGTTACACACTTACATAACACTTAGGATGAACCTGTCAGTGTCAACTATAGCGCCACACGCAAGGTCAGGCTGTTAGGTTTAATTGCAATAGGTTGCATGTTACACATGTTAGGTACCTGAGTATGACTAAGACAGCATGATGTTTGAGAGAGCAAACAGCCTTATTTAACTTGAAGTGGTTATGGGACACTTACCATCCCTGATGGATCACATTGAGATGAATTTACATTGAAGTCTTCCTCTCACAGCAGTAAGTCATAACTGCTGCTGAAAAGCAACACATTTCTTTATATTATGAACTTATCTGAAAATATTGTGATATATGTCCCCCCCCATCCACGTTTAAATGCTTGTCTGACTTGCCAAACAGCAGTCATGTCATTATATTGAAATCCTTTCATGTCATAATATTTAGAAAAGCTTCCTTTGCACAAGAGAATATCTGCTCCCTTTAGGTGTTTCCTGATAATGAAAGCAAATAGCACTTGTATTCTTCATTGCTGATAAGACAGCAAAAGGCAATAGAGGAGATTTTCTGGTGAAAATCCAATCCCTCTTTGTACCTGTGACTTAAGCTCAAAGGTGGGCGATCCATATGGCAATTTTATGTTTGTATTTCCAGGCTGTCACAAAGAATCGGCTCTGACATAGAGCAGATGCTGCCTAGGGAAGCGGTAGCTGCACTTAAGCACTGTGGGTGATTTCATACCAATTAGTGCAAATCATGAAGTACTTAAGATTATTTCCCAATGAGTTTAAAACACTTTGACACCTCTTGCACTGACCCTTCTTGAGTTTATTTTTACCAGTATGTTTCTTGCTTCTTTGTGGGACATTAAAATCATTTAGCCATTATTTATTCAGGCTTGGACTTTTTCACCAGCTTGCATTTTTTTCAAATACAGCCTCTGGTGACAAATCTGGCTTCCATCTAAGGTCAGAGCAGTCCCCCTTATTCATAGAAAGCAAAGGGCTGGTTGGGCTGAGGACAAACTAGCAGCCCTTCGGTGCTGCTGCCTCATCAGAGCTGAACTGCTCTGGCATCAGGAAGAAGTATGAGAAGAAGAAGCTGCTGTCTCCATGGTGACAAGTCACTTCAGCTTCCCCCAGCTTTACCCAGCACGATCAGGCTGTGAATTAAAAACAAGACATTGAGAGAAAATATATCGTTTTATTTCTCTCTCAATGTCGGCTCATGAGAAACAGCCCTAATATGGTGCATTGGCTACTAACAGGAATAATGGCTGGAGAATATGCACTGAATAGCTGTTCTGCTGGTGAAAGACTAATGGAGGGATTCTTTGGCAGTGTGTGTCTCATTGAGGAGGACGAGAAAGAGAGGCAGTCCCAGAGGTATGGATGGGGCTGCTGTGATAGTTGTGAACTCTCTCAGTGTTTATGTGCCAGCCAACAGCCTCCAGAAGGAGACTGGAGACATTCTCCACACTGTCTTGCATACAAGAACTGGTCCCTTCAATTAAATGAGTTAATTTGAAACCATAAGCTTGTCCTTAATTAAGAAGAGCTTAGACATCTCCTGAAATGAAATATCTGAATTGAGCTTTATTGACGACATACTATTCCCTTTGTTCCGATGGTGACTCCCCATCCTCCTCCATTAGTCAAGATGGTCCATATGCAGAACTTGGTTCATGCAAGACACAGATAAATGCCAAGGAGAGGCATAACCTCAGTAAAATGTATATTGTTTTGAAGGTAGTTTTAATTTCAAAGTAGATCCATTGTGGACTCCCACCACGCCTCCTCTCACACTGTATTTCCTGTCTTCCTGACTCTGTGCATCCCCGGTGCCAGAGAGAGGAGGATGAGAGAGGAGGAGAGGGGAGAGATTGTGGCATTAAGTAAATAATTTCTATGATAATTCATTACAGCACAGTCTTTTTCAACTTTAATTGGTCTAAATGAAGAGACATTTCACACCATTTAGATAAAAAAGAAAAAGGAGGCCAGCATAATGAAAAGGGGCCTGCCTATCGGACTTCAGAGGTTTGCTCTAAATGAAAATGTAATTGCAGGCGGAATGGTACAAGAGGAGAGACCCGCGCTGCAGATCCGGGGGTATCTTCAGACAGCCGAGCAAAAGCTAATGACTGAGCAATTTGGAACATTTACTCACCCCAAAGACTCTCATTAAGTCAATCACAGGCTTAGCCGAGACCCACTCGCAGCGTCGGAGCCGGCCCCGCATTTATTCCAACATCAATCAGGAGGGGCCGTCTTCTTCTCCTTTCAGAAGCCATGAAAAATGCCCAAGTAATTTATTCGGGATCTTTGAGAGGATAATGGCCAATTATTTGTTTATAACACTGGTTAAATTTTCATTAGGCAGATTAATGGAATATCATGTACTGTCAACACTGGACTGAGGGGTGGTGTGTCAGAGATAAACTGCCAAACAGATGATGTCGCTCTGTTAGTAAATTGGTTTTTCAGCAGCTTTTTCTTCCATATGGAAATTTAAAGGTGGACAAGGCACCAGGGGTTGAAACGGACTCAAGCTGGAGTGGAGACGTAGGAGAGACAGGACATTAAGGTGAACTTCATCAAGCTGTAGTTTTTTTGTTTGCCTAAATGTTATATTTCAGCACTTGGCCTGTTTAAATACTCTACCAAGATTGACTTTGAAGAAGCTCTGCACAAATTATACACATTCACATCATCCCAATGCTTAAATTACCTATTCCATCAATCATACACAATCCATGGCCAATCCCTCGGAAACATATTTCATTCAGGCATATTTGAAATGATAATTCTGTAGAGTTAAAAGCTAACTTTTTAATGAACAGAAACAGCTTCTTCTTCTTTGCAGTAACTGTGGTTGATAGCTTAATCTGACATTATGCAGTCAACACCAGATATCTGCACGTAAGTGACAGTCAAGAGTGAAACGACAGCTACAAGGCACAAGGCGGCTGAATTGCTGACCTCATATGATGCTTAGAGTTGATATAAAGAAGTTTGAAACCTTAAGTTGAGCTTTCACAGACTTTCACCTGAAAGTGGTCAGGGAATTGTCATTTTAAAGCGTTACATATTTGGGCTTCAAATAATCTCCCCTTTCTGCCAAAACGCAGGGTTTTGAGAATTCAGATAAAAAATACCATATCAAATCTTAATATGCACGCTTCACCCACTAGTGTGCAAATGATGCATCGAGGGTCTACATCCCCAGATTTATGAAACCAGAATTTAAATAACTGCTTTTTCATGAGTTTTGAAGACTACATTTTTTACAGAGGCTAAAAGTGACTTTCTGTAAAGTGAATTATTTAGTATAAATCTTAAATAGCTTGGATCTCATTTCATCATGAATGGGTTTACATCTGTATACCCACATTACATTATCATTACATACATTTCAAAGAGTTTATCCATCATTTTTCTCCATTAACCTGTGCGTCCAGGATATGAGTCATTTGAACTCCTGGATCGCAATCTGCCAACCTTAGGGCACGCAAAGTGGCTACCTCCCCTATCAAAACAGTAATCAGCTGAAAGAGGTTATCATTGGGCTGGGCTATCTGTCACCCGGCCACCGGCAGCCAGCGGGACACAAGGGCCATTTAATTAGGCCTACTGCTCCTCAGTGGCGTGAAAGACTCTCAGGCCCCTTTGATTCCCTGCTGCTCTCCCAGCAGGAAGTGGTTGGTGATAATTGACACAGGATTTCCTTGTTAACCAGCGGCAGACTCTGTGGATTAAAGTGACAGAGATCTCCAGAAGAAAGTGGGGAGAAGATAAGGGGGAGGGGAGGAGGTGCAGTGGGGGGAGTAAGGGAAGCAGCAGCTATTTACTGCTCTTGACAAACCAGGGAGGAAATAGCAATATCAGACTGGTGAGCGGTCCTGCCGCGAGATGTAGCTCCCACTTATCTTAGCCATTTCAGCTTGGCTGATCAAAGATTGGCTTTCCTTAAAATAACCTGAGCCCAAGGTTGAGTGCATGCTTCCACGCCATGGTTTTTTTTTGGCAAATTATCAGTCTTTTCCAATCCCCCCCCTATAAAGCTGCATGGCTGTTTGTGGAGGACTAGAGAGATAATCTCATTTCATTTGTACAATTATACACCATCATGGAATAAAAGCATATTTGCAAATGACGTAATTTCCCGCTTTGTACCAACTGGGTCACAAGCCTTGACAAAAGCATTATCATGCAGACAGGAGAGGTACCCAGTCAGCTGTAGGGCAAAGATGGAGCTTTCAGAGGATGTAATCCACTTTATTTATTTCTAGATTTCCTTTCTGCTCATCGAGCTACTACACAGCTTACCAGGAGACATTTTTACAAGTGCTCATTGCAAGGTTTTAACATTGCTCTGCTAGAGATAAAAGACGGAGCTACTGTACTCTTCACTTACTCGTCCTCTCTTGTCTTCATTTCTCATCAGCTTTCCCTTCATAGGACAGTTAACTTAACTGCACGCACAGTAGGGCTGTCTCCTCCTGCACCCGACAGGACACCGTACTCCTTAAATGTCCACTATGACCCAAACATGGCATAAAACCTTGTCTGGACACTTTCAAGTGCTTATTGATAACTGGACAGTTGATGGCAGACTTCCAGCTGTAAGACTGGGTCAAAAGCAGGTCCATCACATAAATCAAAGGAGAAATTCCATTCTCTCTTATCCCCCAGCCAATACATACATGCAGCTGTGGATATGTAAGAGGAAGAAGAAAAAGCTATTTCCTTTTGCAGCAATAATGTCTGAGAGATAAATCCTTGCTGTTATTATGATGGTGATGGTATTGTTGATGATGATAATGTTAGTGATGATGATGATGATGATTTTCAAAGCACGTGTAGTATCGACAACATGACCACATATATGGTTTCATGTAGCCTATGAAAGGTCACATAGTGTTCTTTTTGTGAGATTTAGTGTGAATCTCAATGATGGATGGTTTTTTTTGGCTTCAATCTAGCATATTTCACAATTTATCTTTATTAATGTTCACTATTTAAAATAAATAGAGCAGTTAGCATGCATAACTTTAATAAAACCAGTATGATATGACTGCAGATCATTTTAAGATGCATTAAAACATCTTAAAATCCGTGCATTAAAACATCCAAACACCAAAACATCCATGTCTTTCAGTGTTGACCAATGAGATAGCAGAAAGCTGTTTACTTTGGTAAATGTTTAGCTCAGTATTTTCAAGTATTGCTTTGCTGCCATTATGCCAACAGAGATTTAGTGAATGCAGTGAAAAGGAACAACACAGTAGCTCTATTCAAACTGCTATTTCAAGCGGTGATGGAGTAATGGGGGGACGAAGTGATACCCCCTCTGTACTATCAGGGGCGATTCTAGAGTCTGTTGGGGCCCTAAGCAAAATTCACTGGGGGCCCCTCCAACTACCATTCATCACCATTATGTTCAGCAACTTAAAGTGACACATTTAAGTTTTCACAGGAATATTGGGACGCTTAGCCGTGCAACAACAGTGAGTACTGTCAGATGGGACCCCCTTAGGGAGGTTTTCTACTGTCATTGTAAAATTCTGAGTCACTTTTACATATGGTTTAAAGTTTGTCAGTCCTCGGTTGGGCCCCCTACTGGTCTGGGGCCCCAAGCAGTTGCCTGCCTTGACTGTTGATAAGCCACACCTCTGTGTACTATCCTTGGAAGTAGTAACTGAGGCTTCACAGAGGCGAGACGGCTTTAGTGGACCCAGCAATGGAGGGCAGAACTGTGTTTGCTTGCTTTTCTAAAGTGCTTCCGCAACAACGAAACGCAATGTGAATTCAAAAACTGGGACACAGAATTTCGCTGTTGCAGAATCAATATGAATGAACAAAGACGCTATGATGAGCTTAGCTACTGCACTTTTGTGAAAAAAGCATTTTGAAAAGCACTAGTGTTTTTAATTCCTCCTGAAGAGCAGCCTTGAGCTACAAAGCAGCCAGCTAGTGCATTTCTGTTTAGCTTTACCAGGTGAAATAAGTTTGGAATCTTACAAACCTCAACAAGCATGTAATAAATCACCCTATGTAGCCATTCAGCCACAGCCCATAGACATCATTGCACCAGTTGCATACAAAACAACATACTCAACATGCAAACAACAGGCTGAAGACGCTTGCAGAGTCACTATTAGTACTTTCACACTTGAAGAAAACTCCTGATATTTCCAGGAGGAGCTGTATGTATGAACGCAAACTGACACATTTTTCTCTCTGACTTTAGTTTCTCCTGCCAGCCCCCCCACACAGCAGGATATAATCAGGATAATTCACCTTGAGCCACTGGAAGAGGGTTGGTTACACTTTTATCTTGTGACTGGAGTCACTGCTTTGACTGTATGCACACTACAAATATTCTTAATATACCATCGTATAGTGGACTCAGTTGCTTCGCCCGCTACTTCCGCGTCATTTTCTTACGTCACGTCTTACCTCAGGAGACCCCCAGTCCCCCCTCCCTTCTGACAGGGATAGGCTCCTGCTGTGAGGTGCATATGTGAACAGCTAGGTCAGGAGAATATCCGGAGCAGTCCTTCTGAAATGATCTAGATATTTTCAGGAGTGCACATGTGAAAATGTCTTATGTGTGTCTTAAAACAGTTCCACTCAAAGACCTTCAGTAGGCACTACAGCTTACAGACATATTCCTACATATTGTCGCTTTAGCTGAAAACACATACAACCTTTTGTAGAAATGATGTAGAAAATATGTTCATTGCAGATTGGCTAAGCACAAGTGAGGTGTAAAGTCCAGAGATGAGTCACACCACCTTTGAAGTGTTTAGATGCAATATTACACAAACCTGCTGCACAGAAACTTCGCATCACTGTCCACACCTTGTTATCTGTGCTCCCTCATACTGTATCTTTACCATGCTCTAAGACTTCAGTATGTTAGTTTTAACACGCTTCAAGGTTCTTGATTTCTCTTCAGGAATTACTGTGTGGCAACCTGGAGGAGGAGCTGGAGATTTGTTCCCTTCAGTCTAAAGTAAATAGGATAAGCAGGGAAAGCAATCACATAGCCAACACATGCCATGCTATCAAGAAAACACAGGAGTCTAGATATAGATTTTGTCATAACCCAAAATTATTGCTATTTCATTTAATCTGCAAGAAGATAAACTCTTTAACCATTTCCATCCCCTGAGGCTGTTTGAATGATAAGCCTAAATTCAAGTTGAATCAGGGTGAATAGAGCATGTCACCTCTTTTGAAAAGTGGTCCTCAGAAACAATAACATCTGTCCCTGTTAGCAAATGGGCCATGAGTATTGAAGTGGCTCAGAGAAGTGTCAGTGTGGCCTGAGTAAAGGCAGCGTGACACCATTCAAACAGAGGACTTACTGACAAAAGGAGAATAGACCTCTATAACTAATCCAGATTCTGTCGCAGTAGCAGGTGGTTTAGCATTTTGTACCAACCCTCAGTAAAACATTGTGATTCAACCATCAAACTTTAATTACAGAGTTGCTTTTCATTTGGTATGACGATCTTCTGTATGTAAAAAAGGATAAAGCTGATATCTTCAAATGTATACAAAAAACATATATAATTTAAGACTACTTTCAAATAAAGTCAGTTCTTTTTCAATGCTATACTGTATAATGCTATACTTCAAGAAAGGTCAGGGGTGAGGATTAGAGCCACTACTATTCTGACTTTTTTTCTCAGAATATGAGATTAAAGAGATATTCCGACTTTAAAGTCAAGATTCTGACTTCTTTCAGAGTTATAATTTGATGTTTTTTTCCTCCGAATTTGGACTTAAATCTCAGAAACTTGATGTTTTAAGTCAGAATTCTGACTTCCACCATGTCATACACAGCAGGCAAGCATTGAATCTCAAGCTGCATGCTCGCTGTCCACAATGAATCCGTTAAATATTGAATTATTTGCTTTGTGAATTTTAATTTCCCCATTATAACATGTGATGCTTTTGTGTTGAAGGTGGACAAACAGAAGAGTAGTGATTTGTATTGATTAGCTATAGACTCAAATCACAACACTCAGAGGTTTGTCAATAAAAAGCTTGCGGTGAGCCGAATAAAGTTGAAGTCAAAGCGTAACATTTCAAGAGGCTTATATAGATATTATTAATGCACCACTCTCTCCACTTTGTAAAGCAAGCTAACAAGCTCCTTCTCGATAAAAGTAAGTGCCAGTGACTTGTAGACCACCAGCCTTCCGTGTTCCTCGTCCATGGTACGAAAGCAGCAGAGAGGAAAACAGAAAAACAGCACACTGTGTTGTGCTGTGTGGGCACTTGTGGGCATTTAAGAAACTCCAATAGGGAACAATAGAATAGAGTAGATTTTGTCACTGATGCTTACTTGCATTACATGTTGTTAGGACACGCTGTTGTTTAATAGGATTCTGAACAATTATGACATATTCTCAGAATTTTTTTCAGAATTCTGTTTTAATCTCCAAATTCTGAGAAAAAAGTCACAACATTTTTTTTTCAGTGGCCCTAACCCTCTTCTCTGGGGAGAGAGGAGTGAAACACTTGTTTTCAGTGTGCTTCCATACAGGCAGATATTGTGGTCTAATCTCTGAACATCAGTCTTTACCTCATTATTAATATTAAAGAAGCAGGCTGCTTTCCATAGCCTTTGTTGTAGTGGAATATGTTTTACAGAGATACAGGGGGAGGCCCCAATTTCCTGCAGGGTTTGAGTATTAAGTATGAACAGCCCCTCAGGGACACAGAGGCAAAGGTTTTCAACTTTTCCTCAGGCTCATTTGGATGTGTCCCTACTGAACTATAATTCCCTGTTAAAACCATATTATGCATATTGTTCGATGTAGGTAATATGTCCTAAATTGTATTTATTTATTTTTGTTTGTGATTCAGCACTATCTTAGGTCTGGCAATGGGGTAAAGACTGATTGTCTGACTACATTAGAAATAGCAGAATAAACATTCAGTCAGTGCTTTCTTCATTTTCTGAAGGCTGATTTAATGTTTGGGTTAAACCACAGTAGATGGAGCAAAAGAACCATAGTTTTTTCTTCTTCATTTTTTTTTAAATTGCCATGTCAGAGAAAAATAAATCTTACTAAGTTTTTAAATTTCACTGGCATGGACTTTCAGGTTAAAGTTGCCAATTCTATATTTCATACAGGCTTCTGTGTACCATTAACTGTCTCCCCAATGCCATTAACACAATATTCAGCAGTAAATGATAAAAAATTCCTGCCAAAAGTTATTTTTCAAAAGTCAGAGGCTACTGTAAATCTAAGGGTATTGTTCATCACACATCTGAAATCCATGTGAATACTATGTGAAAGAAGAAATATTTCAGTTCAGATATTTGTATTTACAGATAGTTGTTGTATATTGGCTTATTGTCTACTTTTCTCACATTCTGGAATTAAATCAAAAGTGTCTTTGAGACACAACTGCATGGTCAATAAAGCAAGATTTATCTTAAAGAAATCCTTCAGAGGACAGGGAAGGAGGTGTTAAATAGAGGAGGAAGACGTGACCTCTTTTGGTCACACTACCTTGGCCAAAAGATTAAACAAACAGCGGCCACTGACAAACATCCAGGAAATCAGAACCACATGCTTGAAGGGAGTTGTACTGAGGTGCTTATTTGTTTTTGCTAAATTAATGGCGGCTAATTGATAATGTCATTACATCACAGGAGGGGCACGGGGAAGGGCAGAGGTAAAAAATCTAGGAATGCTGCACATCAATCCTCCTTGAATACCACAGATGCTGAGCTCTGTCTACCCAGAAGTTTATGATCTGTTAAGTTAAGTTAACCAGGAGCAGACCCTGTGCACGATATGACACCAACATGGTCCTCTTCATAGCTATTGCAGCATTATTAAGAAGACCAAGTAGTGCACTCACAGCTGGTCAAAAGCATCAGTATGATTGATCAAAGAAAGCAGCAAGACAGCAGCACAAAAAGTTTCACACAAAGAACAAACAGACCAACAATGACCAAAATTACATTGGGCAATAAAATGAGCACATTTCAGCAGTATAGATACAGACAAAGATGATGGAGCAAATACATTCTTAGCTTTTTAACCGAAGAAAGAGTTTCTGGGATTTCATACTTTATGTGTCCATGAGCCCAAAGGTTACTGCTACTGAATGTTTAAGGACTTAGAAATGTACATAAATAAATTCATTGCTTACAATTTTTTTTAAAAATGAACAAAAAATGACAATTGACAGCTTGGTCAAAAGCATCAGTATGATTGATCAAAGAAAGTGAGATGATACTGTTGTGTAATCATTTGTGTAAGTCTGAGACATTTCTACAAATTATATTGTATATGGAAGAATAAAAAATAAACTGTAGAACATATTGCACATTGTTTTGTTTTAGCCATTGCACTGAAATTAAAGAGAAGAACTAACTCTTTCAACGATTTTAACAAGGTTAAACTGAAAATAATGTTATTGATCACTTGGAAACTTTTACATGAAAATTGGAAATGTTCAGGGCAAGTGATAGACATAATTCCCTGGTGGAAAATCAAAATAATCTATATATATATATATATATAGGGAGCTGTTAATACAGGAAGTAGTGAATGTTATGGCTGCAGGAAATGTCAGACATCAAGCTATAATACACAGAAAGACAATAGTTTACCAAGCTAGAGCTGCTTTTTATCATAAATATAATATAACATTAACAATTGTTTCTAGAAATAATTTCAAATTTGCACAGCTCAATGTCACAATCCACATGGTCAAATATTCAAAGAAGAACTTGACAGGAGGTTCTTATCTGTTCACAATCAACAGCACTTTCTGTGGTGCAGAACTTTAGAGCAAGTGCAGCTGTGGGATGATGGTGGCTCATGTGCTGCACAAGTGATTTAGGAGACAGCGAGGGGGTTTAGGGAAGGAAAACAAGTTCATTACACTTCCATGCTAGCATATCACTCCCCAAAGACCTGTCACTGAAGACAGTGGAGAAATGAGCTGGCCTCATCCTCTCCTCAAAAATTATTAGAGGATGCCCTGGGGTGAACATGTCATTTACAAGTCTTACCCTGAGACCCTTGACCTCAATTTCTCCTGGGTCACTACTTCATTTCAAACAGTTTGTATAACTCTGGTGAGCACCAAATAAGTCTTGTGTTTTCTCCCAAACAGGAAAACCCATTTCTGTGAGTGATTCTGTGAGGGATGCAGGGGAGGTGTGATGGCTAATGATTACAAATGTCTCTGTTGTAGTTTAATTGGATCAAGGTGACTCAGAGCTTATTGAGTATGATGTTGTTGTTTAAAAGCAGATGGATTAACAAATTAATTTGTTTGGAAATTTGCTGTAAAACACCTTGAACTAAAAATGAATTCATTAACTGGAATAAATTCCAGTCTTCACACAGAGAAATTCGTTAAAAGGGAATCCTTTTCTTAATGTCATCTAACTGATTTTTTCATTTTTCATTTTTTATATTGTAGAATTACAGTTTGATCTCTTCGATTCCTTCCTTGCATGTACGTTTTTATTGTCATAGCATTAACGCAAAATTACCGTACAAGCTCTATAGAGTCATAACCTATTTTTTGCAGAAGCTTCAACCTTAATTTTTTTTACAATTAAGTAAATCTAGCCGGGAAATTCAAAGGCTTGTTACAGTAGATATTAATATTTGATAATATGACATCTGTAAATACTACTTTAAACTTCAGTGATCAGTACTTCAGAAAATAAACATTTGAATTTAATGTTTACATTAAAACTGATGTAAAATGGGTATAAATCAGACTAGTAAGACATCAATTTATAACTGGAAAAGAATTGCACTTGTAAAGCCATTTTCTGCTCTTCAAAGTCTCTTCTTTCTACCACATTCCCATTTTGATACACACATTAATACACTGAGGGTGGGAGCTGCCATATCAGGATATAATCTAATTTATTCTTATATTGTTCCGCACATGGATGGCTGTGCCTCCAGTCATCTTGCTTAAAGACACCTAAACATGTGCACTGGAGGAGTAGGCGATGGGACACACAATCTATTGATTATTGTTTGACCCTCTCTACCTCTGAGCCACAAATGTCCCATTTTTAAAAAAATGGGACATTTTCATCAGTATTTCGACTTAGATACAAAAATATTTTTATAAAGAGTCGACCAAGACAGCAGCACAAAAAGTTTCACACAAAGAACAAACAGACCAACAATGAGCAAAATTACGTCAGGCAATAAAATGAGCACGTTTCAGCAGTAATACAGCGCTCAAGTTTAAGCTGACACTATACTGTAGCTCAGACAAAGATGATGGAGCAAATACATTCTTAGCTTTTTCACCAAAGAAAGAGTTTCTGGGATTTCATACTTTGTTTCCATGAGACCAAAGGTTACTGCACTGATAGTTTAAGGACTTACAAATGTTCATTAATAAATTCATTGCTTACAATTAAAAAAAAAAAAAAAAAATGACAATTGAAATCATGAAGATTTTTTGATTGAATTGTTAATTTTAGTATTTATTTTTTAGTATTAAGTAGAAATCTATGATGAGTGACAGGCTCAATGATGTACAGTGAATAATTATCTAGGGGGTATTTATGAAGCCGTTGCTTATTTGAATCAGTTCTGCATAAGAGTCCACCACATAGCCCACACAAATGATATTCTTTAATGAAACACATTTAAAAACATTCTACAACTGAGCACGAGAACACTGTCAAGAAAAATACATAGAGTCAAATAAGCATTGATTTTCTGATTAAGTTGGGATTTATGTAGGAGGGGTGAGGTTAGTAGAAATATGTTCTGTGAACAGAGCTGCTGTACCTGTGTATGTGTTACAAGTTGAGAAATCCAAGAGGAGAACCCAGATGCAGAAGCAAAAATTATTTAATTAAACAAAAAACTCACTTCAGAAATCCAAACACAAGAAAACAAGTAGCCACAAGTAAACTCACTTACAATACCTACAACATACATGCAACAATGAACTGACACGGAAGGGCAGAAACACAGAGACTAAATACACAGGGGAATCAGACACAGGTGAGATTGACAAGACACAGGTGAGGACAATCAGGGCAATCACACAGGGAAACACACAGACAGGAATACAAGAAACACAGAGGACAACTACAAACTAAATCATGAAACACTAAAACACACAGAACTCAAGAATGAACAAAACACACTAGAACATAAAGAAACACTGAAAAACCAAACTAGAAAAAGACCAAACCATAACAGTATGTGCAATACTTTTCACATTCAAATCAACTGGCAAGCCATTAAACTGGTGCAGAGACTCCCAACTTGACTCACTAACTGCACACAGATAAGCTCCAAGCCTGCAGTTAGCATATTAGCGTGTTAGAGGAAAATAATTTGTCAAAAACTTATTTTAAAGCACTATGAATGTCATCCTGTGTTGATGTTCTTAATTGAAATGTAGTTGGCCAAGCAAGAAAATATATGGGCACACATGGATGGTGTCGGCAGAATGTTTTATGATGATGGTAACCACACATGGTAAATATTAGCATCCTCCTTACTGTATACTTCACATTCTTCATGTCAGTTTTACTTTGATTTGTGCAAGAAGGGTTAGCTGTACATAAAAAAACAAGTTTTATGTTTTAGCAAATCAGAGAGAGATGATGAGGAAGATAAGCGTGTAAAATATTTGTATAAATTATTCAGGTGCAAGGTCATGTCTGACATCACTGTAAGCATTGCAATAATATTGTGATTTACATCTAGCCACTTTAGGTTTGTCATCTGCAAATGATTCAGGCTTTAGAACCAGGGTTTTTTTTTCGTGTAGCTAGGAAACAGCTGTGAAAGTAGAAATAATTCACATTTGTCCAAGACAGGACTTTTACACCCGTGATATGTCTCCTTCAATGCAAATGACACAGAGGTGAAATGGTGGGACCAAGTTGTCCCACTGCAGAGGTAGAAACAGAGGCGTGTTAGGGGCTGTAAAACAGTCAGCAGGTTATGTGCTGTTAGGGTCTGTGTGATGCTACTGCTGTGTGTTTCCATGTTGTACTTCCATAATGGAGTAATGCAACATCAAATCAAACACTGGGACACCGATATTAAGCTGATATAGATTCAATATAAAATTACATAGGGAGGGTGAAGTCCTGTCTATTTACTTAGCATTTGAAGTGGTAGAGCCAGATTTATTTGTCTGGGGTGGTAAAACTGGGCCACTGACTTCTGCAGGGGTGACCATAAGTGTTAAGCCCACACACACACACACACACTCGGCTGGGGCGGCTGTGGATCAGCTGGCAGTCTTCTCTCAACAAGTCTGGGGTTCAATCCCCAGCTCCTGCAGCAACATGTCTGATGTGTCCTTGGGCAAGACACTTAACCCCAAGTTGCTCCTGCTGCTTTGTAGGTGGAGTGTGAATGTGTATGAATAAGATTATTTATAACTGATGGACACTTTCCATGATATCCTCTGCCATCAGTGTGAGAATGGGTGTGAACGGTCAGGTGTGTAAAAGCGAATGATCAGATTGAATGATTGAAAAGCGCTATACAAGCTGAAGACACACACACACTAAGCACACACTAAGCAGGTTATATACCTGTTGTTTATTACTTTAAAAAGACTAGCAGCATTTAAATCTCCTTAAATGAAATCTTAAACGACTCATAGAGATGTCCCGCCTCAAACAGGGCATCAATCACAGGATTTTGTGTTGGCCATTTTCTGGCTATGAGCTTTAGGAGGCTTATTCTAATGGCTCATTTGTACCTGTTACTTATATGACACTTCATTAAGATCTTTTTAGGGCTTTGAGGGTTTCATATTACAGAACCATGTTTATTTGCAGAACAGGAGTCGACTGTCTCCAGTAAAAACATGGATCCTCCACGAAATCAAACATTAGATTAAAAAAAAGTTCACGATCATGTGAAGTCTAAGATTGATTGACTGACTGACTGACAGTCTGACTGACTGACTGACTGACTGTCTGACTGACTGACTGACTGACTGACTGACTGACTGACGGACTGACTGACGGACAGACCCAAAAGATTAGGTGCTACTGAATTTTGGAAAAGGCTTATGACACCAGTAAATGATAAATGTATTTAATTTTTTACAGTACAGTGCCAGGCTGCTGCTATGGCTATTGGGTGTGTTCTTGCCCATGGACAGAGCATGTGGACTGTATGAACCAAGGATCAAACTGCCAATCTATCAAGTATACCAGTGGTTCTCAAACTTTTTAGACTATGTACCACCTCCAAAAATATTTGCCTCTCCATTATTCACCATTATGGTAGACATTAAAATACACTGTAGGCCTATTTCTACACACATTTTACGCAAGAGGCAAATTAATTCATTAAAAGAATATTATTTATTATTGACTGTTGGCAGCCACGCTGTAGGACTACTAAGGGCTAGTGCTAGAACTGGCACTTAAACTAACACAACTCTGACATTGACCCAAATAAAAAAAAAAGTGCAGCACAATAAAAATGACAACTTTATACCAACAACCTGTTTGAGAATATTTAGTTTCCAGTGTTTCCCATACAAAGACGATACCTGGGCCCACATACATTTCCGACCTGTTCTTATTTAATTTTTCATTTATTCATAAAATTGCTGCATGCGAGAGAGAGAGAGCGCGAGAGAGTGCAGGCTCTGTGCAACCAGAGCCTCTGTACTATAAGGCTCTGCGTTCAACATAGCAAAACTCCCTTTAGAAAAAATCCTTCTCGACTCCTGTGCATAGTTAAGACAGCAAAATAGAGCAGAATCACATCAGCTTCAGAGCAAGAGAGAGAAGGTGAGCGACTGTCCATACACTCTTGCATCAGAGTGAGTAAATGCATCACAACGGAAGCATCTCCTGGCTCCGTTTTAAAAATGTTAATGTACAGCTGCTTGCCACTAATTCTGTGCTGATCTACAAAAAATAACAGAATATCTGTTAATGTAGGCCTCAGTACTGAACTATAACGGAATATTGAGTGGAACTTTTCAAAAGGCAAGGCATACCCCTGTTGTTGTTTACATCTGTGCACACGCGAGCAAAAATTGAGCAGATTAAAGTCATTTATTGCAAAAACTGGATTAATTTAGAGGGGAAAACACATTTGATATAAATACAACTCAATAGATACAAGACAGATAAGAGAAGAGTAGGCTACGACAAAAAAAAAGACGTTTTATGCTGAATGTTTTTTTTTTTTTTTTTTTTATATTGTGGAGATTTCTTTGCGTACCACCACAGGGAGCCCGCGTACCACCGGTGGTACTTGTACCATAGTTTGAGAACCACTGAAGTAGACAGCAGCCTGCTATCATTTCAAACCAAAGATACACTGAGTACAGCTCTGTTCCAGAATAAGTTGCATTCAGAGTGTGTTTTTATTCATTCATATTCATTTATTTGGTTTATTTGCTCATATCAGTGTATGATTTCAAAGACAATAACACCTCATTCATCATACAATATCATCTCAACATATCTATACACTGTCCATGAACAAACAGGAAGAACATAACGTATAAAACCCTTTTCTTAGTAACACAGGTTACTGTTGATACAGAATCAATATCTTAACCGAATATTAATCCTTCTAAAAAATAAAATATTGACAACATTAGATTAATATGAAGTTGATAAATGAAATGCACACAAAAGTGTGCATTAGTTTGATTTAATTTAACCAAAATGACAACGTGACCCTTGATCTTTAAACAAACAATACAACTGAATATGTTGTAACAGTCACTTTAAGGTTAGCAGATGCACATTCACCCTTACTTAAAATAATCTCTGTTCTTTACTAAAAACCAAAGGTTGAAATTAGTTTGCCCCCTCCCCCTTTGTGAACCTTGCCATAACCCCAGGCTTCTGAACCCACTTGTACATTTTAGGCCTTGATAATAAACCAACATCTGCAGAACTTACAAGTGCTTTACCAGAGTTAATTGAGAAAATTGAAGCAAGCTGCAGAGCAGTGCTGATCTATGATCCCCTGTTGAGGGCCCAGAAGGGAGACAACAGATTTACTGCAAGGACAGTGGGCGGCCTTTTGTTCAGACCCTGGTTCATGGGAAGTTTGAGGTCAGCTGGGATTAAAATATCTTAAAGAACAAATGGAGTAATCTGAGTGCAGTACAAGAAGCACTCAGCCAGTTTTTACCAAGTACCCAGGTGTGATTTATTTGATTTTAAGCTCTTGGTCGCTTTTTCATCTTTTTTTTAACCCCTTTCACAATTATTATGGATTTATAGAAAACCTAGAGATTGGTCTTTTTTTAAACAAGCCCTTAAATTCTGGTTGACATAACCGAGGGAGAGAAAGTCATCCATATGAACACAAACAAATACCAAAGGGAAAGTGTCTGTTTTTTTCCCAGGGTCAGTTTTGCTAGATCTCATTAAGTGGTGCTTAGCTGACTATAACATCCAAATTAATTTAAAAAATCTATAAATCAGATTGATAATGCTAGTGGGATACAGGTTTGTGTCTGGTGACTTGTGCAGTTTTGTTCATTGGCAAATATACACCCTAAACCTTTCTGTATTCTATTTAGTGATAAAAAACTATGAAACCTGTGTGACAGCTACATCACTGATTGTCAGGAGATGCTCTTAAAACATAAAGAGCCATGGTAAGAGTCAAAGAGATATTATAGCAACATACACATTTATACTCAAATTTTTAAATACTCTTCTTTTTAAAAACATTACAGCACTTGTTCAGAGGATATGATCAGACAGAGGAGAATGTATATGTTATGCCCTTAAAGGTTTTTAAGTGGACCCAAAAGCAAGACCGGAAAACAGGGTGGTGGGTAAAGGGGTATTTATTGAAGTGAGGCTGGTGAAGGCTGGTGAAGGCTAGTGAGGCTTGAATGAGAGGCTGGGTGGTGAGGCGCTGGAGCTCGGTGGTTGGAGGCACTGGGGAAAAAAGAAGACAAGGGAATAATTAGTGACAGGTACCCAAAGCATAAAAAGTTTACTGATACTGAGAAGCCGATCTACCACGGTGAAGGCGGAAATAATCTGGCAGTTTGAGAGAGTTGAACCAGGGTATAAATGCTGCAGCCGGTGATTACAGATGACGAACAGGTGAGTGATTGCAGAGAGCTCCAGCAGCCAATAAACCACACCCAGCCTCTGAAAGAACAAAAGCACAAGCACCAAACAAGGAAAAATACACAGAACTGTCCAATCACCACAGTATATGTCTAATACAAATAAGCTTTCTGACAGCATATATTGTAACTATAGCTTCACTTAGGCTACATAATCATTTTTTTTAGGTCAGTCATTTAAAAATGTGCTTAATTACATGGAACAAACAGCCCCATCTGCTGCTATGTATAGCCGCATCCATGCCGGCATGCCAAACAGTTTCTCAGGATTTTTAACAGGAGCTGAACTGACCTGCATCTCCTGCCTAACACCCCACTTAACAAAAGGAACTCACGAGCTAGCTTTGGACATTATATAATTTAATGAGGTCTTGTAAATGGGTTTTTGTATCTGAAAGCTTAGTTTTGGTAACGACTTAAATACTTAAGGTAGAATCAGTAGCAATGTTTTATTGTAGCCAAGCAGCAACTTCAAGTGTTGAAAAATAAAGCCAGTGCAGAAGTGAAAAGTAAAAAAAAATACAGTTTTGACAGCAGAAATTAACATGTTTACAACCTGGTTCAAAAAACTAAATAGGTCTGGTTAGGTCATTTCTCGATCACCACTCATCTGTTAACTCATCCATTTTGATTTTATGAAGGATAAGTGATAAGGTTGACTGAAAGTTAGGCTGAGTGTTTCCAGCATGGTCACTGCCGTCGATGGGACTCCAAACCGTCACCATAACAGATGGGTGTCGCTCAGTCTATGGTTGCAGCTCGTAAACACAACATACTAACTAGGCCCCTCCTCTTTGGTTCATCGCAACCAGAAGTGCACTCCCACTGCAGGGTTAGAATTTACATTTACTGTTTGTACCATACACTGAAAGTTACCTGAGAAAATGACATTTGTAGTGATAAAAAGCCAATCAATTAGCAAGCTAGCACAAGCTAGCCATGTTTCACACTTGTCTGTCCAAAAAGTAAGCAGGCCGACTCCATGTCCAAGGCCGAAAGACTAACCAAAGTGAACCCTATTGCTTTACAAGCTTTATCAGCAAGGCGTTTTTCCTCACTGTGATTATATTTTCATTTTTTTTGCACTAAGTCTACGTCTCACCTGCACGCTGTCATTGACTGGGGGAAACATATCCACTTTCCACCCAGAAACGTCCTCCACAAAAACATCAAAATACATCTCTGCAGACACAGTCACCACCACAGATGTATGGAAGCCCATAAGTGATGCTTGAGCTGCATAACTTTTGTATAAGTCTATTTTTATTTTTAAGGAAAGAGCTACTGACACTGAATCTCTGAGTTTATATTTGTAAGCCTACTTTTTTTTACTTTTTTTTTTATCTCTGCCTGAAAACTTATTTTAATAAAAATATTTCCTGTAAACTATTTATCCAATAGTAAAATATTTCCTGGCTCTTATATTTACAGATTTAAATTTGTAAATTATCGCTTAAAAAGGGTCAGCAGTCCAATCCCCCCTGAAGTTCTCATTTAAAAGTGTCCGTGGGCAAGAAGCTGAACTCTGAGTTTACTCCTAAAGGCATACCTGTGTGCGACACTGTAAATGAGTTAGATCCTGATGCTGTTTAGCAACTTGCATGGCTGCTTCTGCCGTAAGTTAATGTGTTAGTGAATGCCAGTGTTAAGTCTAGAAAGGCACAATTAATGTGAAGGTCAAAGGTTCATTAACCCCCTTTTGCATGAAAAAGCATTTTTTACATCCCAAAGTGAGTGTGATTAAAATGTGTGGTTTTTTAAGCAAGAATTTTCAGTATTTCTCTTCCACCTGCTACCTTGCTCTTTAGGTAATTAGCTTACCTATCAGATTTGTTTTGAAAGGGACCCACCAATTTCAGTTACAAGGGTCAATAGGTTGATCCAAAGCTGAGTTTTGTCCTGAAGGAAAGAGGCAGAAGGTGGTCCTTTCATACAGTGATTGTGTTAAACGGAGCATTAGGAGAGAACCTCTCAAGGGCCTGACTAAGTAAAAGAGAGTGAGGAAATGTGACTGAAGCCCCAGAAGCACTGAGAGAACTGATATTTAGTAAAATGTAGCTACCCTTATATGTATATTTTATCTCTCATGATGTCATTGACGTGTGGGATTGAATTAACCTGATACTTTCAGTTTCCAGCCTTTTCCAGATAAGTTGATCAGTTTAAGTTACAATCAAAAGGCAACTCTGAAAAGCTATTTACACACTGGGACAGTTTTACATTTAGCTTTGAAGCCACATCAGTTTTGACACAATGCATTTGAGATAAATGAAGCAGCTTGTCGTATTTGCCTTTAAGCCCAGTTGGTTGGAGTTTTCAGAGTGGGAGGCAGCCATGAGACTTGGTAGAAGACAAAGCCGAGAGGATTTAAATGTGGATTTGAGTCTTGAACAAAAGAGTGATGGAGCAAATATGCCTTGATGGCTCAGAATGCTTCTAACATGAAACAAAGAGAGCCGCTGTTGATTTCAGAACAGCCTAGATCTTCGTCAATATTAAACCACCAAAGAAGAGTCTCATCAGCTCAGGATAGAAAAATATTGATAGCTGATCAAGTTCAACGAGTTTTCAAAATTGGACAAGTATAAAATGTAACTATATTCCTTGTTCTATTGTCTTCAATCAAATGTTCACATTATATATAAAATATATGATATGAGAGGTTTTGTCCTGCTTTAAACAGCATTGTAAGTTTTCAACTTTTCCTCAAGACCAGTTGACTGAAATGTTTTCAGCTTTGTTGTAAAAACCCCTTTATGTTATAACATATCCATCAAGATGAAGTCAAATTATGCACTTTTGTTTTCTTAGAGTTGTGCTCTTGACATTAGGGAGAAGAGGTTATTGATAATACTATTATCACTTTTTCTAAAATTGTAAAATTGCATATGTCCTTGCAGCAGTAATCTACATATCATCCTCACTACCACAGGCATTAATTGAACATGTGTATGATGGTGATCAATGGGACTGCATGAATAACTGTAAACCTGATTCAGGTTTTTTTTCTGTCCAAGAAGGACATTCAAGCAATAACTGAATTAATGCTATTATAAGTAAAAGATTAGTCAACATTCAGGCCAAATCTAGCTCACTTCCAGACTTGAGTCTCTTTCATGTTTCATGCACACTAAAATATTAAGTCTATCTTCCCTATTCCAACACATTTCTGCATTATTCGATGTAAAAGATAATGAGCTGAGTTGTATCAATGGGCTGTCTGCAACTCCATCTCTTGAAACCCTTCACACAGACTCAGTCAACAATTGGCTCCATGCCTCCCCATTGACATACAGCGGTCACAGAGCAAAACGGGCCGAGACAGAGAGTGAGGGAGGAAAAATGGGAGGGTAAAAAGGGAGGCAGTAGAAAAGTAGCGGGCCAAACTCGTTTTCCGCTTGATGGGTTAGCTGCAGAGAATGTGCCTTTACTAGGTAAATGATTAAGGGGGGTTGGAGGGGGGGCCATGCTGCTCTGCTTTATGTACTTCAAAGGTCTCTAAAGGCAGGTTAAATGAAAAGCAAATGTGTTGCCCTGCTGCTCAAATACCTCAAATGTTTTAGCAGGTGCCATCAATGAAGAGGTAGGTAATGACAGCAGTGTGCTGCACCTTGCTTGGGAACCTGCTCAGGGAGACAGATAGTGTCAAACCAGTGAAGGGTGAGACAGGGTGAGACAGGGTGAGAGGAAGGTCGAGCTCTGCTCAACATTCTCACAACTTTTCCCGTCATCAATCTCAACCACGTAGGTTTTGCAAGCAAAAGATGAAGTTTATTTATGTAAACAGAAATGTGTGGAAACTGCAGCTCATCATCATTTTAAACTCATGTCACTCAAACAGGGATAGTGAAGTGCAATTTTTTGACCAAATATTTTTCAAAAGGTCCATGTCCTTTGAGGTGGATAAACCATAGAGTGGATTTTTGGTCTCTGATTATTAGTGGAATACTCTTTATTGGTTTATACATTTCCATTATTAATTCAAATATGTTATATTAAACATTTTGAATTTGCATCAACAATTCTTGTTACTCTGTTCTGCAAAAGCCTGAGTCAGTTTTCTTCATTTACATCATCAAGACTCAGAACAAAAACTGATTGTCACTGATGTTATTGTTACAATAAAGCTGTAAAAAGAGAGAGAGAAAAGTGAGCAAAAACCTTAATACTGAAGTTCTCACAATATTTATCAAGCTGTTGGTTTCCTTTCCTACAAAAAATAGTTGTTAATGAGTTGTAACAGTAGAATAAAATAGAATAGAGTGTTTACACTCGCTGTACAGGTATATACAATGAAATGCTGTCGCACATCCTGAGCTGAGCTCAAAAAGAATCAGATAAAATAAGAGTCTCTTTGTTTTCTAACACTTACTCTGACTTGAGGAATTATAGAAAACAAAAAGTTGATGTATTTTAAAGCCTAACAAGACACATGTAAAAGTTGCAAAATCTAAATACTCAGTACAGTTGTGCTTCATCATCTACTGGATATTTTAAACACAATTGATGACACTTGAAGATACATGACCAAGGTAAATACATGATGATCAACATCAAAAGCACATAGAAGACTATTTCAAATACGTATTCTAAGGGACATAGCACTTACATATTCAGTTTTGTGTTTACATCAGTCCTCTTATAAGCAGTGTTATATTAATTGTTCTGTGCATGTAAATGAAGTCCCTGTTGTGGATGCTCCAAATGAATTAGCGTTCTCTTGGCTCACCTGTTCAATATCAGCAGGGTCCATTACATAATCATAGAGCAGTGATTACAGGTCTCCTACTGGCAGAGCAATTACCCCAGCACAGTCATTATCACCTCATAACATCATCTGCTCTCTACATATCAGCACAGACAACATAGCTGTGTATTATTCAGTGTTAGGTCACAAAGAGCGTCTGCTGCACTAATGCAGTGTAATTTGTTCATTATAATGAGTGCTAATGTAATAGGTGTATGCACTGATAAGCATATTTGTGAAACTATTATTCTAATATTCACAAGGTTCACATAGACAATGGATTTAGAGCTGTTATGATTCTGAGAAAAATGTAATTCAAATCCAAATGATTATAACATGTGATCGACATATTTATGCAGAATCACAAAGACTAGTATAGTTTTTTCAAGGGGACATTCTGTGACCTGTTTTGATTTCTCAAATAACAAATGATAGAGAATAATGTATCATCATGGTGACCTGGTAATGTAAATTAGAAGATGGAACTTTATTGAACATTTGCACTGCCATTAGAACAGGTTTGGTTGGGATCGAAGGGGTGGGGTAAAGTAACAAAGAACATGTGTGTCCTGTGCTTGATTTAGATCAATTATATGTACTTGTTCATGTGTTATGCTATTGAATATACAAAAAAATCAATTGACTATGAGGATATATATTGTAGTTTTTACTTCACCTCATAAAAACTTCATTAAGACTTTGCTTTTCTGATTGAAAATGTAATAAACCTCGATAAGGTCATTGAAAATAGTTCAAATTAATCAAAGATTTTTTAAATTTCTAATAATTATTTATGTATTCATTTATCCATTTATTTATTTATGTATTCATTTATTTATTTATGTATTTATTTACTAGGCTGATAAACTCACAATACAATGGATTCTAAAAGTTATCAATCCGAGGGTTTTGCGTTGACAGTTTGCACTCTGTCCTAGTCGTGAGGAATTTGTAAATTCATATCGGGAGTACAGGTGTTGATTAATCCTCTCGACATTTTCCGGAGACATTCTTTCATTGGTATTGACATTCTTGCTGCTGCCTGGAGAGTGGTGGGAAAAAAAGAAAGCACTGCCATGGTATTTTGGAAGCCCCTCAGAAGTCAGACTTACACAGACTAGCTGCTGTGATGGCCTAAATGATGGAGTTTATGTCCTCTGGGGGTCTGCTCCCTGTAGCCTGACAGATCTACAGGAAAATACTCATCTGTGACTCACTCGCTACCTAGCATCATCCTCAGCTTCAGCTCACTCTATACAGATGCTGGAGTAAACTGCAGTTTAAACCATAAACATTTATGTCATGTACAATAGCCTTAACTATCATTATTTTCCTTATAACAATTTGTATTTATTTTACAACATAAGGAAACACTAAAATTCTTCCCTGACTTTATCAGCCATGATAGAAACACTTTGCCAACTCCTTAAACACCCGGTGCCAGACACAGATACAGTAGCTGTCCCCGCAGTGTGCCCTGATAGATTACGGGTGGTTCTATGTGCTTCTTGTCTGTAGTAGAGCAGCGTCGACTCGCATTGCTTTGTGCAGGAGCAGACATGATGGAACTGTGTGACACTATGGTTGACTCCACACACAGCCAGGAAAAGAATTTCATGGTGGTGGTTCAGCCAAAGATAAAGGCTTTCTCTTCATTAAGAGAATAAATAAGCAAGGGAAGAAAATTATACGTCAACACTTTATTGACACAACAGTTTTTTCTTCCTCTCATTACGATTCCTCAGCGGTGTGAACACCAAATTGTCAGATGGAGTAGCGCTCACAAACTCGTTTCAAAGTTAAATCACGTACGATAGCAGCAGTTTGTACTTTGATGAACTCCTACACACACACACACACACACACACACACACACACACACACACACACACACACACACACACACACACACCTACGTCACACACACAGAATCTTTCACTCAGAACCAATATATGACTGAATCAGTGCATTACGGTGTAAGTGTTGGATAAACTGTGCGGATGGATTGTTTTGAAAATTTCAAAATGTGATTGATGCTGTTTCTCCCCTCTGAAAATTATGTGCTGTTTAGAGAGTGTAGTTGGGATGGAATTGAATGCAAAGAGGCATCTCTACCCAAAATCCTTTTTCTTGTTGGTCAGGTTGAGCACTCACTGATGGAGCAGGGAGAGGAATATTGGCTTCTGCACTTATCTGGTGTGTGGAGTGTGGGGTACTTTCCTCCCTCTTTCCTCCATTTCTTCTTTATCTCTGGCACCAAACTTATCAAAATAATGTGCAGTAAGATCATTTTTGGCTTGTGCCTCACAAACTGATATAAATTTCAATCTGACTCTGACAGAAGTTTCATTTTGCCAATAGTGCAAAAAGAAGCATGTTTGTGTATACTGTATTTGTGTGTGTGTGTGTGTGTGTGTGTGTGTGTGTGTGTGTGTGTGTGTGTGTGTGTGTATGTGTATATGTATGTGTGTCCATGTGTTGTGTGTGTGTGTGTTTTGTGTGTGTTCGGAGTTGTGCTGTTCACATCTTGTGAGAAAGTGAAATTGTCATCAGGTGAAAAATAGGGTTTGCCAGAAAAGAGTGTATTTAAACAGCATTCAGAAGAGAACAAACATTTTCTTTTTGAGTAAATCAGTAAATTATAAATTCTTTCACGTCTCACAGAGATTTTCAGTACTGCCTCTGCTCTTGACTTGAGAATCAGTTTAATAACGCAATTATTATTCCTCAGGTTATAGTTATCATTTTTATGATTATTACCAGCTGTTTGGAAACAGTTCTGCTGTACAAGTATTGTGAGAAAATATAGTGAAGTAGAGATACTGGGGTGGGGACCAGGTTTGGCTGGGCTGCTACTCAACAGCGTGCCATCAGCACCACAGTCCAGTTTGGCACCAGCTGTAGGAGCAGGAATCTTGCACCCTCATTACACCTCAGCCACTCTAATTACAACCTGCTCAAGAGCTGTTATCCTACACCTCACAGTGACAATGACAGCACCTCCTCCAAGAGACCTGGCCGCTTTTCTGTACCGAGGTGCAACACAACACCCCTGTAAATAAATGACAGTCTTATTGGAAAGAACACAAAGCATCAACCAACTTAAACCTGTGATCTGTTGGAGTCAAACATGTGCTTGGATTTTATTTATTTTCAAAGTTTTGTTTCCTCCATCAGATGATGACAATGGTGAAGATGGTTTTTATGTGTTCAAATATATGATGATGAAACCGAGCAGAATTCTTTCTGGCCCTTCGCTCTGTTTCGCGGAAAAGAAATCCATTTATACAACAGGCTGTGAATTCTTGTGTGAATGTGTTCCATGGTGTCCTATCGCACACACATTATTGTTTGAGATCCTGTGTTATGCTGACAAATCCTCTCGTGGCAGCAATCACCTAAGCGCCGTCCATGAAAGGGATGTACATATTTCACCACTTATTTCAGTATTTATTGTGCTCATCTGTAATCCAAAGATGTGTTCCTCTTGTAATACCTGCCATTTAATCATTCTTAGTACTCCAAGGGCTTGTTAGACTAGATCCTTTAGACTGTAATTGTTTTGTCAATTGATCCCATAGAAAATGGGAATAGATTAGAGAGCAGGAGATTATAGAAATTATTTTAGAACATAAAACATCTACTTCAATACTGTCATTTCTTCACATTAAAATCTGCTCTAACATAGGAAATGGTAAATTCAGGGGATAGAATATGCATCAATGTTAACACCTTGCTGTTTTCTTCCAGTACAGTGTACACATTGTTTTGATAAAGTGCCTGACTTGTGAGCTCTGTGACAGCAGGCAGTGGCTGACTACTGTATGTCCTCACTGAACCTAAACATATTACACAGCATAATGTTTTTATAAAAGTCCATATTAGGCTACGCAGATCTTAAAAGGTTTATGACGACCATTTAGCATCATGAGAGCAAAGCTTAACATGGCCATGTCAAGATAACATGCAAGCATCCGTGTTGTTTTCATTGGCTGTCAGCACAGATTTTACACTGGCTGCGGGGAAAAGGGGCATATGTGCTTAAGACGCTCCTGCAAGGGCTGTCACTGCAGGAGAGCAGGGACGAGGATGTTGAGCACAAAAATAGAACAAGAGAGACACAGAGCTCTCATGTCCAAAAAGATGATGAGGAAGAATAGAGCACAGTGGATAATTTGACTGGAGTGGGGGGATAATATGGGAGCAGTATTTTATTTGAAGTGGCAGATCTTCTCTGATCCGAGCCCCATTCAGTCTGCTCTCAAAAGGAGTGCATGGGCAAGAGCAGCCCTGCTGAAACTAGGTGGAGCTATTGCTTACATCTGCGTCCTGTGCTTAGGAGCCAGGGCCAAGAGAGGGAGGAGAGGAGACAATGTTTACGAAGTGAATGCAGTGCAGGGTTGGGTCACATCCTAAAATAAAACCGCAGGGGTAGGTATGTCCCACCAATACCTCCACTTTCCATACAAATACAAATACAACTGCACACTTACAGCTGAATAGCTCTGTAATGCATTAAGACAAAATATTTATATCCACGCTGTTCCTTAATCTTTTTTACTCATTATTTGTTTGGATTTTTTTTTTTTTTAAATAAGATTCCTCACTGTCCTTTTTGGCCTTGGCTGTGCTGCTGATTGAATGAGTACCCTGGATGAAGACTGTAACTTGCATCTCTTTGTGTTTTCACACATAACCCCAACTTGTTAAATTTCACAACTAATGACATGCAACTCACCCCCCCACCCGATATATTTGTTGTGAATAACAACCATATTTTTTGCCTAACTTTCCCCAAACTTTATCCCCGATGTGAGAAGTATGCTGGAAAAGCGAGTGGTAGGAGGTGATGACGTTAATGTCCTGCGACTGGCGCATGACCACAGCAATCTCCCGGCACTTAATGAAACTGCTTCATTATGTTTTTTCTTCACCAGCATGTTCTTCTACGCTCTTTTTTGTTACTGTCAATATGTCAATCTACACATAACACTAATTTAAAGACTACATTTATCATCATTGCGTCAGACTCTGTTGCTTTGTCCTACCCTTTGTTCTTTAACATCATGTTGGGCCTCCTGAGACCCCCTCCCGTCTGACAGGGATAGCCTCCTGCTGTGAGAACAAGAAACTCAGGAAGACTTTAGGGGCAGTCTGTCCTGATATTTTCTAGAAATTTTCAGGAATGCATATTTGAAAAGTGCTTCTCACACAGGATCTAGAGAGTTTCAAAGCTAAAGGACAGCATTAGGCCTCCTTGTTTCTCTGAAGTGCAGTAACATCGGAGAAAATGTCTTTTCAGTTCATTCTTTATCAAAATGGTGCTCCCTTACACCATAAAAATGACACCCAACAGAAATTAATCTATTGAGAGATTGTGTTGCAGTAATGCTGAGTTGAAATGTGCAGAAAGAATTACTCTTTGCCTCTTTTGGCTATCTACCCCATCACCCATGCATCATAAAAGCAGGGGTTTAGTGTGAGATGCATAATCTCGCTCCAGCATGCCTCTCTTCTGCTGCTTCCCCTCACGCCATAATCGTCAGAAGGCAAGCCAGCTTAGTCAACCCGGTGCTATGGGCCAGGATAATAATTGCTGTATTAATTGGTGTTGTCCAGGCTAGACAGAATATAAGAGATCCCACTGGGGCTAATAATTAATGTTTTTTCACCCTCTCTTTCTCTCCTCCTGCTCTACCGCCACTACCCCAAGCACTGGCACACACACACACACACACACACACACACACACACACACACACACACACACACACACACACACAAACACACACACACACACACACACACACACACACACACACTCACACACACACACACACACCATCTATGCCTCTGCCTCTGTTTGCTGTATCATTAAGTAAGCACTTCAATACCTCCACCAATCTGAGCAGCAGGATGATGACGTCTCACAAGGGTATTTTTAGATAAGGCGGCGGACAACAGCACTATCACCTGTGTTGATTATGTGTATTTAGCTTCGTTAATCTCATGCTGCTATATGAGTATCATGTATTCCTGGCTGTTCACAGTGGACTGTAGGGATGAAGGGTCATATTGAGGGCTGACAGACGCCTGGGTTAACCAAAGTAAGACTGGCTTGGTGGGAGCAGGAAGACAGTCCTGTCAGGCAGAAAAATGAAACTCACCCATTTTACTGGTCTTTGTTCTCCTAACCAGACAGCTGCTTTACTACAGTCCCTCTTTACATGAACCTGCTTAGGTTTCTTGTCAAAGCCCGGTGCATCAGTCTGCGCAAGTGATTGGCAAAGAGAAGAAAAGTGTTTTATAAAAGGCAAAGAGGAGCTCATGGCAGTTTAACATGCCCCCTCTACCTTCAGGAAGCAAATAATTACAGGCTGCATGATGTGCTGTAGTATCATGTCAGAAAGTATAGTGACTGCACAGGGCTGCTCAATGTGCTATTACAGCATGTGTTCCGATTGTAAAACGATAATTATACTCTATGATCCCTTTAATGACAGATATGGGGATTTTTTTTTTCTCAGCTGGTATTTAGCACATATCTCAGTGCCGTGGTTTTAAATATGTTTTAAAGGGGAACGAACCAAAATTTGGAACCAGTTAAGAGGAAAACTGTCCAATAGGTATCTTAGGCTTATTTCAAATAAAAGAGCAGCCCCGCACTAACTCACAGATGCAACACCACTTTAATTCACCTCCTATGGTGTTCTTGTCCTGTACTTTGCTTTCTTTTTCTTTCTTTTCTTCCTTGATAAAAGGACATTTTTGAGGAATTAACCCTTTCTTTTTGGGGGCTGATTGTTCAGGTCATTAAAACATAAATACCTGTACTATGGTGATTAAGCAGTATGGAATGAGCAGACTTTATTTCAAGTTATTTAAGGTTATATCTGGCATTTTACAGAGACTGTTGCCTAAAAGTCTGATATGTTGTCCTCAAACAAGTCTATTTGCTGTGTACTTTAATTGTAGCCACAGCTTTAATAAGGCCACAACCAAGTGAAAAAACAACTCCTCTGTAACGATGTGTAGGGGGAATTGGCAGAGGCACAGCTCGGCTCTACAAACAGGCAGGGAATTAGGACCATGTAGAGGCCCTACTTTGTTAACTGTCCTGACAGGGTTATTTGAACATCTGCTTTAATTACAGGTACTGACACACTCACAAGCCAATGCCTAAGTGTCACCCGCGCAAAGGTGCAAATTAGTTTCCACTTGAGGAACCTGGGTGTGCCACAAATCAAACTAACGACATCAATTAGCCCAAGGCTTCAAGCACAATCAACTCTTGTGTCTGCGCAAATCTATTCCAACAGTGATGGTCTTTAATTTAAGAAGCTCATTTAATGATTCTTTGGGAAAATACAAAACTATAAACACACTTTTCTTGACTTTCCTTCTTTTGCCCCTTTACATTTTAATCTTGTGGTTCATATTGTGAGAAAGGATGTTGCATCAGATACACTCTGACCTAGTTGACATGTGTACACATGTATATGGTAGGACTGAGTGTTGCCACCATGGTTGATATTTCAAAGGCAAAGGTTTATGAAGCCTGCAGGGCAAATTAAACAGATGCATTCCCAACATGCCATGTATTGCACCACACTGGCTGTTAACTTGTTTTGACCCTTGCATCTGATCAAATTTCCACTGACCACTGATCAGTTACTAATTTGATTTGAACTAGATTGTAAAAGTTAGACTTACAATTCTGACCCCTTTTTGCACCTCTCTGCTCCTTCTTCAACATCTGCACCAGGCTAGTACCTTGAAAAGGGCATGACTCAAGGGAAACCTAAAGTATTTATTTTTACTTTTCACCAGTACTTGCCTCTGACTCATGCATGTAACCAGAGCGAACTATCAACTCATCTGCACATAGCTGCCCGATGTTGACAGTTTGCCTGTTGTTCCTCTCTCGTATGAGTCTGTGAGAATTGGGTGAACCGTACGGAACTTAAATCAGGGAGTCATTAGCAGAGGAACAGATTGTCTTTTCTTCCACTTGCCCTGTCCCTCAGATAAACAGGCCTCAGTGCTGACACATGATCCCCTCAACTAACACAGCCCATCCTGTACAACTGATGAGGGGAATAGTAATCAGGAGGTCAGTCAGGAGGGTGCACATTATAGTGTGTGAACTCTGAACTAATTGACTTGAGGGGATTCAATAATACTATGCATTGATCTTTAAAGTTATTTTAGCCTGTATCAGCTCACTTGTTCTATTTTTAACTAGGACACCATTATGATTTAAAAAAAAGAAAATCAGACATATTTACAAGAGTAGCACCAAAACTGTTTTTGTTCTGCATCTCCGCAACACTTAAAATTGCGATTGTTACTCATATGAGGTAGTCTAAAAGAATGAAAAATCAAAAAAGGATGGCTTTGATTCCTGGCAAAGCTCCTAATGGTGTGTTTTCATTCACGCTTAACCGACTGTCTTTGTGATCTCTTCCTGCAGGAGCCTGGTGTTCTGTTAGTCGCCCAACCCAGGCAATAACTGTCATTAATTGGTCTGATAAATTACGTCCAAAACAATGACATGTTTAAATGGTCCAATTAAGCTCAAATCCAAAATGAGATATTACATCAAAAGACAGCAGTTTCTCTCTTTGAGCCCATTAAAAGAGGCATACTGCCTTCCTGAAAGCGTTTTAAAGGTTATGATTTCCTCAGATGATAAAGCAGTACCTTTTAATGAAATTCTAATTAGTAATTTCATGGACTTTGTTACCAACCATATCTGATTAGTGCACATTTTCACAGCCCACTTTAATTAAACACACTTACAGTACAGTTTCAAACATTCACCACTTGAAGATGGAGCTTAGCACATCAGAAAACTTAATTTGTAAACAGAAATGCTGCAATTCCCCTTTTTCTGAAATTAGATTTTATTTGAATGAATGTTGTTTTAGCTGTTTTGATTGTGTGTGTTTTTATCCACTTCAGTAGCACATGCCCTTGAAAACATAAAAAGAAATCTGGTGATCTCAAGGTTCTAATTACCTGCAGTGATTTTGAGTAACTGTTAAATATAGTAAAACAATTTGTTTGACATTTACATTAAAGATTTTTTCTTTATACTATATAATAATACTTTGTGTAGTTCGACCATATATTGCAGAAAACATGGACATAGTCTCACATAACGAACTGGTTTCTAAAGCGAACTTTTGAAGCCCATAGATGGTGGTCGCCATATTGGAATTTTTTTCTGAAACAAACTTTCAGTCAACCTTTCAACAGGCAAAAAGCTTGTGCTGAGGCTGCTTTAAGCCTTCTGGAAAACAGCTACAACACGCCTGACCGTCTGTCAGATCAGCACACTTCTTCTTCACCTCTCGTTCAGTGTGTACAAATACAAACATGAGCTATTCAGACCACAACTCTCAAATAAATTCTGCTATGAAAAATATTAATAACATTTTTAAAACCTTTAAATATGGGGGGGTATGTGACTTCTGGGATTTGGAGGCAGCCTCATTTGGACCCTCGAGGAACTGCAGTTTTTGCACTTATTTGACATTTTATTGAAGGGATAGCCCCTTGAGATTCACCATCTCGTTTTCAAGGGGGTCCCTTACACAAATGAAAAGACAAAAAGGAACATTACATAGAAAACATTACAAGACATTCACACATACACACCAACCCCTCCCTCACCCACCTAGAGATGCAGATATACATGCAATAGTTACAGTTAATAGACACAGGTCCACATTCATAGAGGAAAGGAAAGGAAACACACAGCTATATGTTCAATGCCAATGTATCCAAGCAAGATACAGTACGTTATCATATCATAGTTTCTTAGTAAGTTGCATTGCATGTTTGCTGTCCCATTTCGTCAAATCCCATCAACTGGTGTGCTGTTGAACTAAGAACCCCTAGAAGAACATAACCTGGTTTCACTTCCATTCAAATTGTTTTCCACTCGGAGATCTAATCCTGGTTTCACAATATGAACTATGACCTTAAATATCAATTGGCCTGCAGATGGTATTTAATGTTCATCAGAGATCAGTGTGGGAGTCTTTCCCTCACAGTGGAGTGCTTTTGACACAGCCTTCAGCCACCCCCACACAAGCCCCCAGTGGACCCTCTCAGGTCCCTAACCACACAAGAGTTTCCACGGTGGCGAAACTGTTTCATTCTGACTGACATCCCAGGATTGGTGAACACATATATAAAAGTGCACGAGGCGTGACAGACCACCTTGGCCCTACCTCCTTGCCCCATCTCTGCTTTTAAGCATGGAGTCCACCCTGTCAAGTCACATGCCAGAGCCGTAATTTAGACTAATAATTACCAGACATCACCACAATGAAACATCAGTGTCTGAACTTCTTTGGCCCAAACTGAATTTTAATACATTTGGAAAAGGTTGGCCGGAGGCAGGAACCCCTCACACTGGGAAAGTCAGTGCACATGTGGAAGCACTTTGGGAAGTGATAAATGATTTGAATCCACAGCGTCCCCGAAAATGGAAATTAGGGCGAACAGGTGTTAAATGGGAACCACTGGTGCATTTTGAGCAGGGAAAGAAAACGTCCTGGGTTGTTGGGGCCAGATGTGACAGGGCCAAGCCAGGGATGGGGTGGGTGTTGGTGAGTGGCTGTGGCCCGAGGTGTGTGCTTTGTGAAGGCCCCCTTGTGTCTGACCTCCCCTTCACAAAATAACGGATCACTTCTGTCAGCTGTTCTGGGGGGATAGCTCTTTCTTACCCTCCCCGTTACCACAAATACACATCTTCTTTGGAGGACATTAAAGAGAGGCATCATGACTTTCGTTTTAACATAACTGTTTGATGGATTACATGTGAAGTTATTTTCAGCTGTGATCTACTGTATGTGATGTATCTGAGCTAAAGTATTGTAGCTAAAGATTGCTCAATCTCATTACCTCTGGCATTGTTGCTAATCTGTATGGGTGCCATCTTCAACATGGATAATTGCCATGAATGGGAGTTTATACTCAGTAGGTCAGGAAATGGCCAAGTATGACAGCCATCAAGTGAGGAAGACTAATTCTCCCACTGCTCTGACTTTTTTTTTCTGAGTGAGGTTTTGTAGCCAAGGGAACAGCGGCATAACCCGAATGCCCATGATTTCATTCACATCATTCCAGAGTCTGTTTACCTTAGGGAGATATTTAAATGTGATGAGTCATTTATGTTGTCAGAGGTTATTTTGATTATTTTAGGACAATCTGGGCACTCACAATAAGCCAACTTCTGTACCCAAAACCCACATATTGTCACGCATTCAGATCTACACACATATCTCACTTTCGATACACTTCAGTATTGAAGTTTCACTTTGCAAATCAGTCAATCTCACCTTTTCTGCTGATTTCATGAAAACGTCTTCAGACTGCTGATTTGTCAAATTGTTCTAAGTCAAAATTCTCAGATAGTTTTGCCCCAGCTGTCAAAACAAGAGAAGTCAACATATGGCACGTTTGCAGTCTCGAGTGATGTCTTTCCGTTGGTTTATATTGCCTGGACCTTAGATGATCTTCAATTCGTCGTTACGCAGATAGACAGCTGTTGGGACTCTGTGGCACACTGCCCAGATGGAGCCTAATCCAATCTATACATCAGCATAAGTTAACCATTTCATAAACCCTGCTGTACTAACCACTGCTGTGATAAGGCTGTGTGGCTGCATTGTTTTGCCATGACACCACTGTATGGGAGTTTAATTGGCTATTCCATTAATAACACGGGCAAACTAATTTAATAGAACCTGTCGTCTTTAAACCACAGGAACAAAGAGTAGGAGGGTGGAAATCAATCTCAGCTTTGTGCCTGAGCCACTGACCCGTTCATGCTTTGAAGATTGCTGCTGTAAAAAAAAAAAGCATCTAAGAAGTTATTTAACTACAAACAGAGCCTACCTTCCCCATTCCAGCTGCATAATCAGGCATAATAAGTGACTGCAAAGGTCCACTTAATGTATTTCTAACACTGGAGACCTGCTAATCCTGTCAGGGGGAATGAAATGGAGGGGGTAACCGTGCAGAAGCCCAGCCATGGAGCTGAGCATTTAACTCCATAACCATGCAGGCAAATGCCTGGGCGCCTTTCACACAAAAAGAGAAAGAGAGGGAGAATAAGCCCAGCTTCATATTTCAACCCAAAGTGGGGATCCATTTTTCCGCTTTACTGGCCATCGAGGAACAGTGGGAATAACAACAACAGCAGCCACGGCTGTAACAGCCTGTCTCACTGGGCTGAGTCCTCATAAACCTGTGCCATTATCACTCTCTTTATGGGCCTTTAAATAGAAAGCCCTTCAGATCAGCCATGTGTGCTCGACTAGGTGAACATCAGCCCTTCCTTTTCTATCAAGACAGTTTTTGGACTGACCACTTCATCAGTTTGTTGTTAAAGTGTGTTCTTTGGAGACATTGTGTACATTACCCTGCAATGGTGCACATGGATTTGCATTTTCGTTGTGCTTGGGCAAATTAAGTCAAATTCAGTTGATTCAATGGCTTTTATTTTTCTTCCCAAGCTTTTTATTCTAAACTCTTCACATTTCTGACATTCATAGCCCTGATGTTTGAAAAAGCTTCTTAAAGCCAGATAAAAAAAAAAAGCATTATGCTAGTTTGATAGAAAGCAAAAGCAGACGTAATCAGAGAAAAATGTTGATCCTTCCAGTATGGATGTGTTGTGAATAATGGAAGCATAAAAAGGCGAGAAAACAAACAGGAGTCCCAAATCAACAAACACACTGCAACTCATCAGATATCGTGTTTTCCCCAGCTCTGTTTGTCAAAACACCTTTTATGGTGGTCTTTGAAATTCAGGGGCCCCATTAACAGTTCAAGCATATAATCACATCTCCGTAATGAGGTAATAATTAAGCGAGGGGCATCTATTGGCCCACTAAACAGCCTCATAAACAATTGACAGGAGATTTGTGAATTTTGACTCCCTGACACCATTAAACAAATCAATATTGGATTTTGCAGACATGCTCTCCGGCTGGCTCTCTCTGGTCTTTGCCAATCAGCTCTGTGGAATACTAATGAGGGAATTAACTGCCTCATATTCCGCATGTGTCCCATCAAACAGATCCTTATCGAGTGAGTCTCATTTGCATGGAAGACTCTGCTTTGTAGGTAAAGATTTCACAATATGTCACTCATTATGCCAGCACAGCCCAACCAAACTCAATCGCCTTTCCCTCCACTTGTCTCTTTTATTATTTTTTTTTACATCAGACACTTAAATACCCCCATGACCATCGGCACACACACACACACACACACACACACACACACACTCGCACACGCACGCGCACACACACCCACAGATGTACAGCCATTCTGGGCATTTATATGCTCCTGCAAAAATTGATGATGTAACGTAATAAACAGAATAATGGTTTTCCCCTCTATTCCTGCTGAGATTTCCCCCCACAATGCCTGCAGTGTGCTCTTGGTGAAGTGCCTGCCTGTTTGTTGTCACTTGCCATCACGCTTCTTTTGAGTGCCGCAGTAATCTTGTTTGATGAATATTGAGCTTTGAGTGCCTAATGATGTTTGCTGTTCAAATTGCTTGCTAAATCATCCAAACCTGCTTTTCCATTGAGTGTAACACAATCTAAAATAATGTCACATGCTGCTGCCTGTTTTACAGTTGGAGGTGAACACCTGTGTTTAAAATACAAGAAGCAAATTGTCTGCTGAGAGTTCCAGTGGATGGGTGTATAATGCTTTGTTTGGCTTTCTTAATGAGAATTAAAGTTACCCTCTGGAGTTTTTGACCAGGAGTAGTCACTATGGAGCAATGCTTTAATGAGTAGGTCCTTGGTTTGTTTGTATGTGCAGGTGGACATGTGCACATGTGCGGACATGTGAGCGGTGCAATTCAATTCTTTTTTCAGTTTTTTCTAATGCAGTTGTTAGTTTTGCTGCATCCTTAAACATGCCAAAAAAGTCAGATTGATTTCAAGCAAATATGGATATAAGTAAATATTATTAGAAAAAACTTGCATTCAAGATTTTTCTTAGCACCTAAAGATAACCTAATGAGTTCATATACATCCTCAAGCGGATTTCAATTTTAGGTATTATTTTGCACTGAAAAAAAAGGATACCCTCATTCGTATCTCATCCATTTCATCCCATGGTTTCTCTACCAGACCAATGGCTTACCAGTAAAATGTGAAGAAACAAGGTAATGCATCACTAATGTCAAGAAAGAAGACAACTGCTACTCATTACTTTATGTCTTATGAGGAAAAAAATGTGCTCAACACATTTGTTTGGCAAACTAAAGTTATCCTTGTAACATAATCAAATGTCCCACTAGGTAAGATATTTATTCACAGCATTTTCTTGCAGCATTACATTCTCCAAGTTTATGTTTCAGCAGGTTAGCCCAGAAGGACAGAGCATCTAATTTAATCTATTTTGGGTGTGCTCTCTGCAATGCTCACTCGAGGAAAATGAGTGACAGGGGATGGCCTGTTGTCTTTGTGCTGTGTGTGTGGCCAAGGGGTGGTGAGTTAATGCAGGAGATTGACTCTTAATTGTAGTGGGGGACGCTCATCATTTCTCATTAATGAGACAGAGCCAGAGCCTGGAGATTTTTTCATCACACAAATACTTTCCTCCATAGTCCAGGTTAAGTGCTGTTTAGATTATTGCCTTCCTTGCTTATGATTTTTTTCCCAAGCACTATGTCACAAATTCTGGAAACAAGCACAAGATGAAATGAGCAAAAAGTAAGGGTGAAAGGGCTTTGCATGCTGTGTGTGTGTGTGTGTGTGTGTGTGTGTGTGTGTGTGTGTGTGTGTGTGTGTGTGTGTGTGTGTGTGCATGAGTTTGTGTGTGTGTGTGTGTGTGTGTGTGTGTGTGTGTGTGTGTGTGTGTGTGTGTTTGCTGAGGAATAGTCTCTGAAGTGAGGCAGTCACATCTGTGGTACAAGTCCAGAAGAGGCAAGTCCCAATCCAAGGAGCTGGTGAAACCTCTTCATAGAGACTAACAAGGCAGATGAGAAGACCATTTATCGGATCATATTTCATTTACATTTTGTCCAGCCTCCAGATCAAAAAGCAATCTTAATTTTAGGGCTGCACTCATAGAAAGTGAGTGTTTCCTGATGGGTACAGATGTTGCGGGTGAAGCAGAACAGCGGCAGTAGAGGAGAAGACTGGAGCAGTGCTGCAGGTCTGTCTGTCTGCTTGTCTGTGTGTCTGGAGGTGGGGGTTAACCTCCGCCTAAAGAACGACCACTGGCTCCCCATGATGCATAACTGTGAGGGATTAGAGAGCACAAAGCAGCAGACTGTTTGGTGGAGTACTAAAATGTGCTCCTCTGGGGCTCATTGAAAAATGATTGCCGATTAAGTGTTTGAAGTCTGCCAAAGACGAGTGTGCGTTTTCAGTGGGATGACGATGAAACTCTATCTTTCCTGCTTATGCAGGCAATTTTCTCTCTCTTTTTCCACTAACTGTACCATGATGTGTGTTCTCTTGTCGCGCCTAGAGTTGAGGTTGCCAAACTCATTTCACCTCCTGGACCCCAGCTTGACTGGAAGCCAGACAACCAAAAGTGATAAGAATGAATTAAGCCGTTACTCTCAAGCGGGACTGTTATTATACCACTACAGAGACACGTTGATTTCCATTTGAGAACAACAGGTGAGCTTGTTGAAAAAATCTGAGTCTACCTTAAAAGCAGGTAAAATCAGTCTATATCATCTTGTGTATATGTTAATAAGGAGGATAGTGCTCAATATCTGAATTCATACGTAGTAAATGACATCATAGTAGCATATTTCTAACACCATAGGAGCCATTATTTCTTGTGTTTCTATTGTCAATAACAATTGGGAGGGTTTAAATATTGTATTTTTTAGGTGATTTTTTCCCAATATGATTCACTGTCTTCTTTGTTTTTCACTTATAGTATAAAGCAATGAATAGTTGCATTAAAAAAGCCCAGGCATAGAGCATGGAGAATGGCATTACGTCCACACTGATGACGGGTCAGTTAAAGTCGCCCTGCAGAGGCATATGGAGCTCTGCTTCCTTTGATTAATTGAACCCTTAAGAAGACTAATACTCTGAAGTGAAGTGGAGGAAATAATTTGTGCAAGAGACAATGTCCAGAGTGATGACAAACATAGCTTAGTGTTTCCCTGGTTGCACCTCAATTCCCTGCGATGTCAGCTTTGAAACTGCGGCACTCCTCAATATATTATCATGTTACACTCATTTGTTTTCATTATTGCATCAAAGAGGATCTGGTCATGCAGCGGCCATTTTCTGCTGTACAGAGGCCTTCAGAACAAATGTGGCTCTGGAGTCACTTTGGGGTTATACAAACAGAGAGGAATCTGCAGTTTAATAAAGGGTTAGACTCACATTCTTATGTTACTACCTAAAGAGAGCACCAGCCACTGGACTTCAGAGCGAAAAAGTCCTCAGTGTTGCCTCATTGTGACCTTATATTGTATCATTTGAATGAGGTTTTAGGTATATTTAGAGCTGCATTCACATTCTATTTTTAAAAAAAAACTCAACTGCAATGTAATTCTGCTGTAGCATATTGCCAGACTTAAAAGCAGTGTTTTCCCATAATAAGTGTGGGTAAACAAAGGTTTGTTTAAATGCTGTAAAAGGAGCTGAGCTGGGTATGTTAAGTAGTCTCACAGAGAAGCTGGGGGTGAAGGGTGAAGGGAGAGGCTAGCTGCAGCAGGTGGAGGTAAGCTGAGAGCCATACCACCCAAGGGGAGGATGAACTTGAGACGTGTCCCTCACCGTCTTGTGAAGGTGGAGGTCAGCATACAGCCACGGTGATCGGCCCAGATGCCCCAGTCAGGCGGAAGGACTGGACCCTTCTTCACTCAGATGAAATGAAGCCACCAGCGGGCCAGGTCAGTCTCAATTAGGATTCATAAAATATAATCAAAAGCTGGGCTGCAATACACGGGTGGTCAGAAGAGAACAGAGAACATCTTTGTCCTGAAAGGAGTATTACTTGTGCTTGAAACAGACACACCTTGTTCCAACTATTGAATTGTATCTCTCAATAAACTCAAAAAAAGGATCCGCTTAGACGTAAGTGCTGACTTGTGCTCAAAAAGCAAGAATTGATCGACTGAAGTAAAATATGATTATTACTGATTTCAAGAGTCACAACTCCTACCTAGACCCTTTCAACAATATATTGGAGCTTTAATGATAATCTGTCTAAGACATCAGAATATGACGATAACCGTCTGTAAGCCCAGAGGTTGTTTGTTTTCCACCAGCATCTCTATCTAAAGCAGATTCATTGTTTGTTTTATAAATCTGGTAATTAAGGCAGCTGCAAATTTGAATTTCTGTTGTCTGAGGCCTTAGGCCAGGATTAACAGCATTTAGCATTGTAGGGTGTACCCCGCCCCCTGTAAATAGGGTAGATACACAAAGATGAGTTTGTGTCTTGGTAATAAGCACAGAAAAAAATCTGTGTTTGAAGTTTAGGAAATTTTTCAGAAATTAGTCGTTAATTGATCGTTCACACATACTTGGATTTCTGCGACATTTAGCAGAGCAGGTTACAATAAACTGCTGTATGCACTGTTGATGTACTATTTTTGACATGAAGTTAAAAACACAGGACAGCATATTCCATCTTTCTCCAGCTCTTTTAACAGACAGTTATTTACACAAAATCTCTTTATAACAATAAAAATAAATATCACATCAAATATTTGTTTTCAGTAAGATATGCTTTGTGCACAACTGCATAAATGATAGATATGTACAATTTCCTGCACTACAAAGCAAGGCTGACATAAGTGAAACAATTACAGCTTCACTTAAATATGGGCTGTAGTTTTGACACCAAAGTGACATATGATGCCAAAAGGTTTTTGGAATGGCCGTTGCGTTTTGACATTCATTACCCAGGTATTACAAGAACATGTCAAGCATGAACATATTTCCCATTGCTGCAGTACAACTTTAACAAAGAGTTACATTATAGCACAGGAATCCTTAGATGCTCACTAGGCCTTATTTGCCCTAGGCTGCACCCATGGGTGACATCTCAACTCCCTGGCTTATTACATCTGCCTGTCAAGTCTAGCTCTGAATGGCTTGCTCAATAACAAACATGATTGGAGCTGTCATTTGGAGTGACCCACTGTGCAGGCTTACTGAAAGGAAGTTTTCAAAAAGCAGATCAAGGTGATAAGGTAGCTTGAGCAGGTGATAAGTCATTTTAACTGATCGATCATTTAACTCATTCTGACTGCCTAATATCCTTACTGATAATATCTGCAACAAATGATAGACTATGAAAAGATCAACTTTACAGGTTCACTGATGTGACAGTTTCAAAGATTTTGCATGTAGATAAGGAAGCCTCGACTACTCTTTTGCCCGAACCTGTAGTGTACAGAAGGTCATCATTTCCAAAGTTTATTTTCTTCATTTTCATCTTCAAACTCTGGTTAAACTACAACTAAGAATAGTAAGGTAAGAGTGTGAGTTGTCAGAGGACTTTAATCAGTCCACACTTTAACTACATTTTAAACCCTTCATTGAAGAAAAAAAAACAATAAATGTAACCTGTATAGGACTGAAGACCAAAAAAAAACATTTGACACTAACCACACTCTGAACATTTAATATGAACTATCACCGTCTCACCTGAGAAACAGAATGTTTTAATGAGGTCAGACCGAATTACTCTTTAGTACACTAGTCAATTCTAACATTGAAAATGGAGCTTAATTCAAGATCTAAAGTACATTGATGACCTTTTCATATTTGTTTGGTGCTTGAAATGTTGTGTTAAATGTTTGTATATTTGTACCTTGTCTATTATTGTTATGTTGTACACAGAGCTGCTTTGACACCAGCCAATTTCAGACTTTGAAGCATTACACCTGATATTGCCAAAAGCAGCTTGCACTTCACATTTCCATAACTATAGGTTATTTTTTGTTTCCAGTTCTACTTAGTCTCAGTCAAGAGACTGCATAGCACGTCATGCACCCTGCATAGTTCACTTTACTCCTTTGTATTACATTTGTATGTAACTCTTTTTTATTATTATTATCTACTCTTATTTTTACTTGGACTGACCTTCTTGCATATTTTGTGCCTTTTTGTTGCTGCCACACCAAAATTTCTTGATCTCAGTTTGACAAATATGAAGAAGACTTTTTTGATATTTACCTGATATTTAACATGAATGCACACAGTCTGGCAACATGTTGAATCTACAGAATTGGAAAAAGTGTGTTTCAGAGGGAAACTTTATTTTTCCTCATACATTTCTTCACCATAGTTTAGTCATAAGTTATTTTCTGCTCCACTGCAAACCCTAATTGATCCAGTTCAATCTTAGCTTTACATTACATGGGCAGATGATATCATTTGATACCGATGTTTCTCACCACTCTCACGGTGGAAGGTTGTTTTGCCCGCATTATGGAAACGCACTGTCATGACAAAGGTGTATAAATGTTAAGACAATCATTATTTTAATTCAAAATGTTCAATGTTGACTTCCTTTAGGTGCCGAACATTGTTGGATAGCTTGTAATATGCTCAGGCCTCCAGTGCTTTGAACTCTTTCAAGCTCACTTGCTTCAGGAGGCTTAGTCAAGAGTGAAGAGACAATAGTGTTATTTATCAGATACCTGAAGATCTGGCTCTGCTGTCAGTCCTGACTTGGCTCAAAGGTTTAACTTCACACTCCTTTATTGTTTCAGTCATTTGTGTCTCTCATTTCTGACTGTCAGTTTTCTCATTAAATAATCCTCTTTGTAATCTTCCACCATTCTGACACATGACAGAATGGAGTGGAATAGTTGTACACTAAATCTTACTGAAAGTTAAAGTTCAGGTTTCTCATAACTGCCTTTTTTTAGTTTTTTTAACAAAAAGATTGTTTATTTGCTTGGTGTTGGGGTTAATCCATATCATCATTAAATGAGCTACTTAGAAGCTTATGGTTACAGTGCATGCAACAAAGCTATAATGTTACCGTTTTGATTTACCTGCAACATTTGCTAAAATAAAATAATGAACATGAAAAATAAAAAATAAAATAAATCTTAAAAATATATATGACAACAGGAAAAGTTAATGAAATACAGTACAGTAAAATTGTTTGCTTTGTCATTGCCATTAAATAAGAGGGATGTCACAATAGCATTTTTCAGCTTTAATGTCTTCACTACATCATAATGTTCTTTGTTTTGAAAAATCACTTGACCAAGAGCCCATTTTATTCCTACATACCTAGGTCTTTCTTTTTAACAAGACACATAAGATACTTTCAAACATCAGTCACTGGAGGCTTTACTGGCATTCATTTCTTCAGGGTAGTACAGCAGCCTCCCAGAGGGGCTGCTAAATCAACCTTAAGACCTCAGACTAGTGCTTTAACCCCTTGCAACCTCTCTCCAACTCCTCCCCCTTTCAAAGCTTGTCCTTTAGACATTTACTAATAAACAACAGGTCAGCACCTGCATTGGCAGGTGATTTATTTGACCCCGAACAGCCATGACGAGCATGCAGTGGGGAGTGTAGAGGGGTGGAGGTTAAGAAAGGGGAAGATCCTCAGCAGAAAACCTGCTTCACAGCCCTGGAGGCCTGGAAGTCAACGCCCCCACTGTAAAGCACTTACTGCTCACTTCGTTCTGCTTCTCATCTGACTGTTTTTTTTATTTCCCAGTAAAAGAGGGCAGAATCATTCACGTTTATCACCATGAGCTCATAAAAAGCCTGGAGGATAGAATAATCACTTGTACGGTGTGTCAGGGGATGTTGAGGCATGTCCCCTGTGTGTGACATCACTGAGCCTGACCACAATGTCCAACTAACTCCAAAATAGGTCCACCCAGTCTCCTACCTGCCAGGCCAGTGAAGCAGGGCCACCATGTCGTGGAGCAATGATAAAGGATTAAAGCATGTTTCCCCTGCATCTGTCCAATGGATTGAGCTGATCAGACAAGGTACAGTGCAGGATGTTGTCCAAGGACCTAACTAGAGCAGAATTATTGAGTAACAGGAAATTAAAAAATTCCTGCAATGCCGATCCACCACTGAAAGCAATTCTTTCGCAATCTAGCCTGCCCCCTCTCTGAACTTCAGCCATTGGGGGTTCATATTTTTTGTTGTCCACGCCAAAATATCTCAAAATAATAATAAGAAGAACAAAATTCAAAGTCCTATGCTTTTTTTACAATGTAGTTATTGTTCTGTGCATTTTAACAACAATACAATTCGTATTGGGTTTAAATTTCTACTTAAAGAACAAGAAGGAACGACACTGAACATTAGCAGTACCACAGCCCCCCGAAAGTTAATGAAATGCAGGAAGTGTAATGATTGCATTTAATGTGATTCTAGGTTGTCTGGTTCAGTCATTTGGAGTGTTTACTTAATTCCTCTTGTCAAATGCAGATAGCTCTGTAGCTGCTAATTCCTTGCATAATACATGGGATAAAAGCCTAGCTGTTCCGTTCCAAATCTATCCTGGTTATTACAATGACATTTTTTTCAACATTTTTGCCTCTTAAAATCTGATTGTTTTCAATGAATTAGGTAAAGGAACATATGTTGTACTAATCAGACCTTCCATCTTACCATGGGCTCTCTTTTTAAGTCCAGTATGCAACCATGTTACCAAAACTGAGTGCTATGAAAGCAATCAAAGTGAGTATGCAAATGTAATGTCAATAAAATCCTTACAATGCCATGTTCGCTCTGTTATAGATTGTTTATATTTTAAATGTGCATTTAACATTAACAAAGTAAAAATAAAGGTCAAAATAAGGTTACACAGTGAGATGACCTCTGAGTTAGATGGTGTGTTTAATGTGTGTTATATTATGGGAACACATTTCACAACCACTTTTAAGCACAGCCTTCATCGTCTGTAAAACAGTAAGCGAGAGTTAGTGGAAACTGAACAAAGTTTCAAACTATAACAGAATGTTCACAAAAACCCTTAAGACTCAGTAACATTGACCTTTAACTGGTATGTAAAAATTAACAAACAGAGGAAATATTACAGGTGCATTACTTCAGATTTCAGCAGCAAGTGGGAACAGTTCATGCAGCACCACTAATGTTGCCTAACTGGCTGTCCTCATTAGCATGATGGCTGATGGAGGAGGACTGGGTGCAGGGTGATGGAGAGCCTCCAGGTCTATTTGTTCAAGCTACATGAGGATTTGGTGAATTCACTTCCTGCTCTGAGTTACCCACTCCTCCAAAGCCAGTGCAGCTGGTATCACGCACATGCTCCATCAGTCCTCTGTTACCTCATTTTAACCCTAAACAAAGCAAGGTCATAAGGTGTCAGCAAGTAGTTCATTTGTTTTAACCATCCTGGAGCACCAGAAGGGTGGAGTTTACTCAACTTGAAAAAGGTCAGAAGATGAAACACTGAAACTAGAATAGTCTACAATTAAGTTTGTGCTGCAGTAAATGTTTTATTTTAGAGGTTACCACAACTAAGAACGTTTTGGGAGTGTGCATGTTGTGTTCTCTAGTTCATTAAATCTATTGTTCTCTGCTGTGCACAATTTGGAAACCTTTTACAGAAATGACCCTTGATGAAATTATGTTTCTCCCGACTTTATTATTGTATTTACAGTTTGTTAGACTTCCACTAATATTTGATCAAACTATTCCCCGTGTTGGGCAAGCTACTTCTTAAAGTGCAGTCAACTAATCTTCACTTGTTACCACACCAGAGCTGTCCCCAGGAGACATGTAGCAAGCTAAGCTAAAGCAACAAAGGAACAAAGAATAATAATAATAATTTCAAGCAAAACAAAATGGGCCAGCTACTAATAAGCAAACCCAATTCCCTATAAAGTTGAACAACAGTTTTAATTGACCAAGATAAATTTGGTTTAACGTACTAGTCATTGAATATGCAGAAATGTTTCTGTGACACCCAAAACATTGTTTAATGTGTAAATAACACAAAAAACGTTTCTGATGCATCTCTCACCACAACAGCTGGTGTGTACTTCCTTAAAGTAAGATATGCAGACTGCACTGACAATGGTTACCTTAATAGGTTATGATGGTTGCGATAGCATGTGTTCTTCAGTATGCTTAGTCATGCTCACCTGTCTGCTCGTTCACCAGCAGTAGAGACGTCATGGGCATCAAGAATTAGATTTGATGTCACACACACATCATACAGAATGAAATAGTTCACTACTAATACATGTCTGTGTATTGTTTGGTTTCCTCTTATCATCGAGTTTGTTTTTGGACCATGGCAGATTACTCTGCTGCTCTTCCACTTTGTTGTGGGATAAATTTAGCTTTTTGGACTAGCTATTTGATTCAGACAACAGAGGCGCTAGTGTTAGCACCAAGCTACCGAAAAAGTTAAATTACTAATGCCACAATTTGTATTGCCTTCACTGCCCAATACTGAGTTTAGGTCACTGAAGCCGTTTTCACATAAAGCCTACACTCTGGAAAATATCTAGATAATTTCCGAAGGACAGCTCCGGAGATTGCATTTTTTAAAACTAAATTTTTTCGCATTTCATTATAAAAATTGTTGAACTTTTATTTAGGATATTTTAGAACTCGTAACTTAGCTGACAGCCCAAATATTAACATAATGTTTCCCCTTTATTGGTTCTTTTAACTAACGACGATCACTTCCACTTGTCCTTTTCCTGATTGTTGTTAACAGGTAGCTTAAGATACTAATATCCTCGATGCAGCTGAGAGGAACTGCTGAGATAATGAATACGATTGAATATTCTTAAGAGGTCATATTTTAAGTAAGCAGAAAGTCCTGTCTAAAAGTATCTAGAAGTTCTGTATATTTTATTCCTCTGTCAAATTACATTAACCTCAACATAATTCTGTTCCATCCAAACAATCATTTGGATTAATTGTTCAAGAAAATCTCCCCTTTGGAAATATGAGCGTGAACTCGTGCTGTGAAGGCTTGTGTGTATGTGTGTTGTACTAACACACAGTTATTTTTCCCCCTGTCACAAATGTTAGGACTTGAGTGGAGTGTGAGTTGTGTTTGAAAGGTGGTAAACCTGCTGAGACTCTTTAATTTCCTCCCTCTTCACTGGCATGAGGGATGGTTCAAAGGGTGACTTTCTGACAGGGCATGTGATCGCTCCTCCGTCCTTTATCTGCCTCCACACATTAGCACGTAAATGAGGCTGCACTTTGGGTTTTGGGAGCTGAAGCGTGCTCAGTGTAAACAGGAGTTGTTCTGTTATCATTATTGCACAGATTTCTGACATCCTCACACCTCCGTTTCATTAACATTCAAAGTGCTGGGATTTTGACACGGCTTCTGTTTATACAGATTTTTGAATACTTTGTAGTGGGGATTGTATATGAAATAATGTATACATAGTATCTCCTCTGCTGAGTGGAGTTACACACGTCTATAGTGGTTGCCAAAGCGTTATGGTGTAAACAGATTGTTACACTAATGCTTAATATTTATAATGTTTCTTTGCTATATCATGGTTTAGAAGACTACAGATCCTAAAGATGATTTGGATGAAACAATTACAAGAAAAGTGAGGTTTTAGTCCCAGTTGGATACAGCATTGTATGTCTAATCAGCTATAGTTCTATATTTCAATGTGGCTTGCATATCTGTGTTGATGTGTAGGCTGGAGTGTGTTCTCAGGCCTACAGTGGGGTGACTGCAGGGTCCTGAAACTCCATTGTGATTCAAGCAGAGCTTATCGCATGGGAGAGAACTGGCAGCCTCTTAAAAGGTATTATATGTGCTCTCGTTCTCTTTCCCTCTGTCTGACAGGAGCCCTTGGGATGAAAGGGAAAAGCAGTGGAAAAAGAGACATCGGTTCCCGACATGGGGAAGTCTTTGTTTCTATTCTCTCCATCCCAAGTCTCTTCAGGAATCCTAATTTCCACCATTCACCTACCTATCGGCAGATAAAAGCTGGTTGAAGGGGGGGATTTCCTCAATTCAGACAGCTTGTAACCAGTCTGCATGAGGGGAGCCACACAAAGCTCTGGAGTGAGGGGAGGTTGGAGCACAGATTTCAAATCGCTTTGAATTTGAACACACTGGTGAGCTAGTTGTACCAAAAGACATTTTCACAGAGACTGATCTGAAACCTGGCTCGGAGTCTCTTAACTGCAGAGTTTGGATAACAACAGTGCCATAAGACATGAAAATCTCAGCAAATTGTAGATATTTCCAAGAAACAAAGAGAAACGTGTTGAAGGGGCATGTGAAAGGCTGAGCATGCCATAGACTTGTTTCCCATTATGTTGGTGTCTTAAACCACTCTTATTACGGCTGTTTCTATTTGGGGGGATGGTGCTTAGATGGTGATGTCCAAGTTCAGGGAATGCCAGGCTTGGCAGCTGACATC